>NW_009736866.1:0-11958 GCF_000703405.1 Apaloderma vittatum | reverse complement strand
CTTGGTGTATACTTGGTAATTCAAATAAAAAAGGACAACATGGAAAAGCGCATCTGCCTCAAGGCAAGTAAGGAGATAACCATCTGTTTGACCTTTAATTGACGCCAACTCAAATTGCTCCACCATGTCTACGGCCACGCACTGAGCCACTTCCAGAAAGGAAGTTATTTATCCCAATGATCTCCTGTAAACTTCACATTTTCTGTGTAATCTGAAAAGACTGCCAAAATACTATTTATTTACTTCCTAACATAGAGGCTGGTTCGATGGACCTTCCACAAGCCAAAGAAAAACCAGGGAAGCAACCCTTTCTCTGTCAGTGCAGGCAAGTCCCTCGCTGCTGGAATGCAAGACCCCAAACGTCTTTGGCCTATCTCCGGTACTCTGACACAAACCAGCACAGCAAGGAGGAGCTGTTTGACCTCTCCTTCTACTGACAATAAGCACAACAAACATATGGGATGGATCTCTGTAGTGAGAAGAGCATACAAATTCTTTATTTATTTAATGTTATCAGAGGCCGCAAGCATTCTGTGACTTAGAAGGCCCCCTACAAACTCAGGCTTTTGGGAAGGGATTATTTTATCGCCATGGAAAGAAATATATCTCGAGATCTGTTAACCAGAGATTTATGAAAAGTATTGGGTTACAGTCACCTTCAGGAAGTTAGAATTAAAACAAAGGGAACTTAAGGTTTTAGAAGAGACTCAGAAGTTCAACCTTTCAGAATAAATTTGACTACTGCAAGATTTTTAGAAGAAAAAATAAAAAAGGACACACATTGTAGTTTTTAAAAAATACATATTTCTCTTATAAGTAGTCCAAGGCTCTGTGACAGGAATATTCGGCAGCATACTCCTCATTTTCACTCTGTTGAGTTTTTTATACTATGCCGATGGCACGGCAGAGCGCTTCACCCCAACAGCCGCCATCCTTTTCCAGTAATCAATACTGACCTGTCATCAACCAACATGGGAAATTCTTCCCTGACCTTAACCAGCTGTGATGATGGTATCTATACCATATAGGGTGTCGCACCTACAGATTCTGCTGCATAATGTCACCTAGAATCCCTTCAAGTCTAGTGACAAGACTAGAAGTCACTGCTAGAAGTGTTTATATATATGGTGCATAGATTTTAGCCATCCTGTTTACCTTGTTACATGGTAATTTTCTTTAAACAGTTCCCTTTGTGTGCCTACAAAACTTTAATATTTGCAATGAAAACTAAAAGCAAAGGTGCGCATTTTTAACGAAAAACAAGAAATCATTAAAATTCTTGCAACAACCACAGTACCCATATCTTTCATGGAGCTTCAGGAGAGGTGCTGTTTTTCAGTAGAACCAGACTTAGGCCTAACCTGTGTTAACAGCTCTAGGAGAACAAAACAGAAACCCTTTAAACAAATCTATCCGAGTTTAAGCTTTCTTCCTGACAAGTTGTGACTGTGCAGAAACTCTTTTTAATGTTTTGGTGCAATACTGCCACAATTAAATATTGCAGATATTCCCTCAGAACTACAGCAACACAAGCATAATTTTCACTACGTCAAAAATACAATGAATATCATACTTCCTACTTATTTCCTGGCCACGGTATGATGAAGAAAAAAAAGAAGGAAAGAAAAAAAAAAAAAGATGTGGAAACTATCTCCTTGGGAAAAGGCTGGAATTTAAAGTCTTGGCACTATTTATGCATGCTATGATTTCTTATGCACAGTCTCTATAGTATGAAAAAGCCTACATCAAATATGACCATCTTCTGAAGATTCTGTGTGGGTTTCAGAAAATCACTTTGCACATTCCAGTGCTAGTAGGTACCCACACTGAGCTATGAATAACTCCCAACATGTCTCAAAGCCAGCAAGCCTCCAGCACTACTTCAGGATATGCCTGGCAAGAGAAAGTTTTCCTACAACTGTGATATTAGACTCAGGTAGCATTTTGGAAAAAGATATTCTACCTCCTGAGCAATCATTTTTTTAAGAAGAGCTCACCCAAAGCACTCTTTTTTAATATATAGATTTGCAAATAGATTTTTAAGCCTGGTTTCCTCAGAAAACAAGGCTGATGCAATCACATTTGTTTATGTGGTTTTCCCCAAAGCTTCCCATATCAGCCACATTTGCAAGTAGAACTAGTACCAAAGATGTGTCAAGTGAAAACAGGCTGTCAATAGAAGGAAACGTTGCAAGGAAATGCTTGTGCACTTACTGGTTCCCAGAAAAGTTTACACCGAGGAGACCAATAGGGTGGCCAGCTAGCTCAGTCAGTTGAGTGTGGCACTAACAATGCCAAGGTCGCTGGTTCGATTCCCGTTTGGTCCCATGTGTGGCCTGATCTAGTCGAGAGGTGATGTCCCTGGTGACAGGGAGGCTGGATTAAAATGATCTCTAAGGTCCCTTCCAGCCAAGGCCATTCTATGATTTCTATAACCAATATAACCTTTTTTCAAAAGCCAGGATGACAACCCTAGGGTAAAGACAGCAGATACTTCCAAGACCTGGAAAGATGTCAGATTTCACCATCAAGCACTGTATGTAGTTCCATCAAAAACCAGCCCACAACAGTTCCTGTGCTTCTGGAATTACTTGCTTGTACCCCTCACTTTGCTGTTGCTATCCACGTAGCTCAGCAACACTAGAGCTGGTCTGGTTGCACTTGAGCATGTCTACACAATCTCAAAGCTGCTTCAGTGCTTTGTTGTTCCCACTTGCAAAGCCAATCTGCATCAGATTTACCAACAAAGAAGCTGGGCAGACAGGTCCCAAGCACCAACCTCACACACTACACAGGCCTCTTGGAAAGAGCCTACATTTTCTAGTTGCTTTATGCATACACGTTTTCTGAAGACTTATTTTTATATAACCTATTTCAGTAATACTAAGTGTATGACTCCTAAATTTTCTTTCTCCAAGTGGTAAAATCAGTATGACTTGACCCACAAGAGCAAGATCCCCAACTTTTCAGAGCACAGAGGAGAAAGAATCTAGAGCTTTAGTTCACTCTTACATCTAGCTTAGAGCTCTGGAAGTACATCTATATTTTCACTGTGTTCTCATTTGGCAGATAAGCAATAAAATAACTCAGTTTTCTTGATGCTTTCAGCTGATGCTAGGCAAATTTTATACAGTTTTATCTGATTTTTACTTAAAAAAATAACATATATATCCAGGAATGAATGAAAGCATTAGCCTCCACACTTTCTATACTTTATGCTATTTACTACTGGATAGCCCTAGAATATTTGCAGCTGGCTGTACTGTGCTTCCTACAATGCAGCTCTTTATCATGTTTTTTATCAAAGAACTGTAGTTTAGCACAGAATGAGGCAGTCCTGTATTAAGCTGTAATGTGGCTCAGGTTACCAGATTGCATTTTTGATGATTTGGTATTAAAGTGCTCAAAACAAAATAAAAATCAACATTTAAGAAATGCAAGTGAGAAAATCTCTAAATAGAGATAGAATAAACCATACCGTTATGGAGATATTGCCTTACTTTCTATATTAAAACAAGTAGCTTTGAATAAATACAAGTGAATCTCCCTATGATTTTCTTTCTGAGGCAAATCTTACACTAAAGTTTTGCTAGCAGAAAGTCAGGGGTGCGAGGACATGGGATTTGCAAACAGCACAGCTGTGCTGGCAAAAGGCCCTAGCATAGATGTGGTTTTACCGGCAAAATTGAGCTTTTGCCAGCATAGCTAATTTCTCTCTTGAGAGTTAGTTTTGCCAGTACAGCTGCGTCCAGACTAGGGATCACTGGTGTTAGAGACTTTTACAGCTCTATCATCACTGACTTTCAAGCGTAGGCACACTCTTGGTCTCAGCCTAACAGCAGTTTGCCAACACGCATGCACGCTGGTCTCTCTGATACTGCAACCACAACCATCTAACAAAACCAATCAAAGAAACAAGTTACCTGTCTCTTCCTGGGTCCTCCAGTCAGTACTAAGGCTCTTGTTAATACAGTCCTCTGCATATCTCACACAATATTTTGTTGCTGCTAGTGATTGTTCACCGAAGCAGAAGCATGTACACCTTTGATCTTTAGGGAGAGGCTTTGCTGTTATGGATGCTTCCTTTCTTTATGCTTTGTCCTCTTGTGGACTGCTTCCAGCCACCTGACTCTTCTATCCTTTTTCCAGAAGTCTACATTCAATGTTTTACCCCTTTTCTTGCCTTTCTTTCTTGTCCTGACTGCTTGCTGTAGGGATATCACAAGAAGGAAACTTAATAAGGAAAGCTGAATTGTCCTACAACCTTCCTTCTCTCTGACACTTCCCCATGTGTCACCTTCTCCCCCTTCCCTCTCTTCTACAGGAAACCTTTACAGTTTGGGGGGTCTGCTCTGGTTTGCAGCTGATACCTGTGCTAATCATTGCTATCAGCTGCAGGTCTATCACCTAGTTATGGTCTTTGCCCAGCTGCTCGTTTCTCATCCCAAAAGAATTCTGCAGCACGCCATTCCTGATATGCTACTGAAGTTGGGCTTTAAAGTGTTGAACCACTATCCCCTACACCCCCTTAGCAGGTTTTTGTCCTTCTCAGTCATTACACTAGGATGTAATTTAGGGTTATGGATTCTACCCTGACGATCAGGTGCCTACAAATTTGTTGCTGCAATAAGTATGCAAATCTCTAGTGAGTCTTGCCAGTGTTTGTATTGCATTATTTTGGTTTATTGCAATATTCATATATTTATATATGCCTCTCCCAAATTGCTGACACACAATCTCGACCTTAGCTCTGTCTTCCTGTAGCGTTATGTCAGAGAAGCTCAACAGTTATTTAACATCCAAACAAAAGCAGCAAACAAGCACAAGAAACAAGCTTGTGATACTTCTAATGATTTGTTACTTAGTACTGATTTTTATTAATTTTTATTCATTATAGAGAACATTCACTAATTTGCTAAACAAACCAATAGCTAATTGGTTAAAAATGAGGCTTACAGAAGTTTTGGATTTTGAGGCAAGACTATCACATTGCGCACATGAACCTGACCTTTAAAACGTAAACCTATTTTAGTCTACTGTTTGTTCTTTTTTTTCTGAGAACATGAAGAATGGAATCCAGACAAAGCTATTCCCTATATGACTAAATTATTTAAAAAATAATCAAATACTACTAAGTAGTGACTATGTAGCCATGAAGATTTTAAAGACCAAGAAAATTACTTCAAATAATCTACCAGTGAAAATTCTTGTTATGTGTGATCTGTCCTTCATACCCCGGAGCTGCTAGAGCCAAAGGTGATGCTGTGCTCCTTTTAGCTCCAAGAAAAAGGTAGCACTTCCCTAGGACTGTATTCTGCCTTTAGTGGGGCAATTTTTCGTATGAAATAAAAATCTGAATTCTTGCCTCAAGCACAAAGCCCAACTCCAGTGTAGTCGGCGGGGCGCAGTGAGCACTAACTTTGCGTTTGGTGGCCATATGGAAGCGCACACGTCATGTACACCGCATCACATGGCCAGGTAACGACATGACTGTGGTTCAAACTGACAAATTCCAGCAGACTTTTTGCTCAACCTGGGACTTCTTACATGCATTTGGGAGAGATTCACGCACGCAGAATACCAACCTTTCCTAAGTACCTTAACTGTACAGGCTGCAGATTCAGCTTATCCTGAGCTTTGCATTTCTCAGCTATTGTCAATTTGCATCACAAGCATAAAGTTATTTAATATACAAAAGCTTTAATGCTCCTTCCACATCATGTAACAACACATGTTTATCTGAGCGCTAAATAAAAGCTTTCAGAACTTTAAAGTGACTTTATGAATTGTATGTTCCATAAAATAAACATTAGAGTATAATAATATTCTGTAATTTGGGAAACAGCAACAGAAACCAGGAGAAGACAAAAGAACAAATGCTTGAATAATCTGCTGCATGTCAGAAACATTAAATTAATTTATGCAATAATGTAAGCACTGTGATGTTAAGGTAATATGAAGGACATAAATTATACATTATTATTGTCAGTTCTAGCACTTATCTTAGTGGTATGTCAAAATAAATCTTGATATGTTAATATTTATAGAAATGAACAACAAGTGTTACAGCTCTGGGATTCATCTGTGATATTTTTATATATAATTTGCATTTGGACATACGGTTGCCATTGTCTTTCCTGTAATTTGAGAGGTAAGCATCATGCAATTCATTTCTAATGCATTTTGCATTACCATGAAAGCACATTATAGTTCCTTCATGAATGCTCTTCAGATAGACAGCTCGCAATGATTTAGAGATTGCACAAAACGACTCAGCAACCGGGTGAAAACCTACCTGCAAAATGTGCAGCAACAATAGATTACTCGTGAGCAAAGTGCACAGTCTGCTAGTGACAGACTGTCTCCATAGAGCAAATACATCCCCAGAGTTCTTGCAGTGATGCGTTTCTTAAGAACTAATTCCTCCAAGGAACACATCTTTTCATTCTTTACATTTTCATACAAGATGGGAGAATAATTCATCCTCATCCTCCTCCTAAAATTTGAGGATCTGTATTTTACCCCCGTTCATCATCCCCATTTTCACCCAACAGATCAGTTTCTCACTGAAGATAACTAGACACGACAGCATTTGAAGCTGTCAGAAGTTTGCAGAAAAACAATAGAAATGAAGGTGTCCCCCCACAAAGATTAAGTACACAGTTGCTTCTACCTCAGAAGCAAGAGGCATAAATTCTTCCCCTTCAGCAAGAGACCCTAATTCCTCCCCTGTGTAAGGATGGGTTACGGATTTTGGCCTTGGGCCACGTCTTCTGGGGTCTGGAAACCATGCTTTGGATAAAAAGGTAGCTACAGAGTTTATATATTGCTGAGTCTACAAGTAAGACTACTGTTTCTAATTACACAAGATCGCTTTGCTGTTTTCCAGAAAAGAAGTGTGAAAATACTATTCCCTGATTCAGCAGTAAAGACTTAGCCTGAGCCTTACATTTGTGTTTTGCTTAAGAAAGGAGTGCCATGTCAAAATGATTTGGCTAAGTCTGATGAGCCTATCTTTTCCCAATTGTCTCATACACAGCTTAAGTTTGTCAACCCAAAGTGTCAGGATTTCCAGTGTGGAAGAATCTAAGTTCAGAGTTTTGTATCTTTATTAATGTAGATGCCTGTTTTTTTAAAAAAATCAACAACTCTCCCCAGTACCAACCTTTATGTTCCATCTTCTGAACAAACTCATTTGGAAAACCAAGCTTCCTATTTTTCTTTTAGTTTCCCTCCCAAAGTATTTCTGTGTCTAAATACAAATCTACGAAAATCAACCTAAACGTTCATTTTGGTGCTACCATAGGCACTGAATCCAGGGGACAAGTAACACAGAAAGTTAAAGGATAAGCCATGAGAAACATTGCCTGTTTTATGTTGTGGCCTAACACACAGCCAAGCTCCACTTGGCATTGCCTGAGCATGCAACAAGTTGCAAGAGAAAACAGAAGGAAGTCTCAAAGAGTGGTTTCCGATCAGCATACTCTAAAATTAGCCTAACACATGAAAGAAGAGAAGGGCCTACAGAGGTAAAAATTAGGAGTATAAATTATCCTGCAAACCCTTTGTCAGATGTGACAATATAGATGAAAAATCCTACCTGATTTCATTTTTCAACCGGAAAAGAAACAAAACTCAATGACTACATTTTCTGTGTACAACACAGGAGAGTGAAAAATGGCACAAGGGAGTACAATCTCTTTGCCCATGAAAGCTGTACTTAAAAAGAATTCCATATCAGTACGGGAGCAAACCATATACATTGAGAGTATATAAGTAAAGCATAGTGTGTGGGTCTGATTTATCACTTGCCTTTTGTTTATAACATTTTATGCTCCACAGAAGTATAGGATTCTCTTCCATCATTGAAATGAAACTCCTGTCATCACTGTGGTGAAATGAAATACTATAAAAGGCGGCTTGAAAGTTCTGGGAACAGAGGGGAAATAGACTTGGTGTAAGTGCGGAAAAAGCTTCTCAGTATGAACTTTACAATAGCACATAGTCCCTATGGGATAGGTCTTCAGCTAGAATAAATGTTATCACTTCAGTGTAATCAGTGGAGGAATAGCAATGGATATCAGCCGAGGATTCGTCCCACCGACTTCAAAGGATGTACTTACAGGGCACACATTTAAGGCAAATGTATAAATCTTTCCAACACTGGGGACTTTCATGTCAGTACACCAAATCCAGAAGTCCCTGCTTAATATTTTGCATTACTTTTATTCGGAAATCTCTAAATTGAATCAATCAGGATAAGTAATGAACAGAGTACTAAAAGGTGTTTTCAGACCAAGATGCTACATATGAGAGTCTTATACGTCAAAGCTCTTGAGAAATGCTCTCTAGCCAAATAAGGTGTTTACTTCCATGTAAACCTGTATTTTGGAACTGAAATAGTTCCTATTTCTCGGGCTTCAGAAAGAAGGGTCTCCTTTTCTTAAAAAAAAAAAAAAAATTATAACTTTTCCAATGTAGATGGAGCAGAGAAGAAGAAGTGAAAAGAGAAGTAAAGTTGGAAAAACGCATGTGTAGAGATTATGGATTTTAACCGATTCAGTGCCAAAAGGGAAAAATACAAGGGACAAGAAGAAATTATCTCTAAAATAGCGAATGTGTTTTGCAAGCATTATTCATTTCTCAACCTTATAAAGCAGAAATTATGTTAGATATTTTAAAGTACCGCACAAACTCTTCCTTTATTTTCCAGACAATTCTTATATATCTAACCTTTTAGATTTTATATATATTTTTAGTAGAAATGTAGGAAAATGCAAGATAACGTTGAAGGTATTTAATGCGGGCCCATCCTTCCTGAGCGCTCATAAATCCTCATAGTGGAACGGGAACTTAAAGTATAAAAGCATACTATATATTTCCTCCACTTTCTTCCTTACTTAGTTTCCTCTAGACTTCTGTTGCATATATTTGTATAAATTGTGCAAAATTACTGAAGAATTCCAGTAATGGACATACAGAAGAATAGAGTGACTGGCACTTACCAGCTAGAAGGAAGGAAAAGGTGCAATTCTGTAGTCCATTGGTAGGGCTAAAGCTGCTTCTCTCTCCTAGATTTAAAGGACCCTTTACAAAATGGTCACTACAGCAAAGGTGTCTGTAAGAGATGCTTGACCATGGCAGCCTGGTGGAGTTTAAGAGGCAGCCGCTTGTTTCTTTGGTTTTGTTCGAGCTTGCCGTCACTGCACCGCAATGCATTTTTCAGATCACTTTTTTTTCTCCCCTCTGTAATGTCTCTAGTTTTGTTTATTTCTCAGCGCTGCTTACTAACAGCTTCCTCACTGCCTCTGGCTCTGTCCATCATACTCCTTCCCTACTTTGTCCTCCTTACCCTCCTTTCTTGTCACTTTCTCCCACACAACCTCTACCCTTGCCTATCAAACACAGCGTGCTTCCTCAGCCAGCCCACCCTGTCCAACAGCACTCTTACCCAAAAGGGAACAGGGCACCGCCTCAGTATTTAGCCAGGAAACGAGCAGGCCCCAAGGCAACACTCCACGTGGAGAAAATCCTTAACTGGAACCAAGCCGCTAAATCAGCATATATGGCAAGGGCTTTTCTTGCCCATGGAATACAGGATGTGTCTGGAGTACAAATGGCCTGACTGGACACTCCTGGTGCCGTATTATCTCCTGGAACAACTCCGCCGACGGGCAGCCAACCATGAGTTAGCACAGTCCTGACGTTAACCTAAATTACATCGGCCACCAGGAAATGGCTACGGGGTTTGGAATGAGTACACTTGTGTAAACCCACTGCTGCTTCAGCATTTTCAGTTTTCTAAAAGCATTTCCTTCTGCCACCCTACATGCAGCCATCACCAATGTGTTCTTCAGTCAGATGCACTGCTCTGCTCCCTAGAAAAATTCTGTTCCTCTTTCTCACCATGGCACAAACTGCCTAGACTTTCTGTTGTCAAGTACAATTCCCATTAAATCACCTTCAGGTCTCTTCAAGGCCTCCTGAATCTGATGAGCACCAGCTAGCTTGTCTAGACAAAAGAAATTTAACACTCCAATATCCCTGGCAGGGCAGAGAAGCCTGTGTGGCTACGGAAAAGGAATTAAAGTCAGAGACACAAGGAAAGGTCTAAAAACCAGACACGAAATAGGCTCTCCTATACACAGGTAGGACCTACTGTATTGTCAGATCTGTATTTAGTGAGTCCAGTAGTGACACATTCCTTTGTGAGGGAGAGCAATGACACATTTCTCAAACTTCAAGATCTACTTATACTTTTCTACAATCCTCACCACTCTCACCTGGGACTATGTCGAGTCAAATCAGCTTGCTCTATTGCTTATGAGTCTCATAGTTAGTCTTCTTCCTTTTTTGATCTCTCAGGCATAAATATGGAGCATTCCTAACGCCATTGGTAAAAAATAAAATACCTAAAAATATAACAGAAACACAAGTTCACACTGAGATAATTTTATTCCAGCTAGAAAACCAGCATGCCTAGTGACATGGTGTGTACCTGTAGCTCACTCTTCTTCCTGTCTTTCCCAGGTATTAGGCTTTGGCAGTAAATAGATACCTCACACGTTTTCAGGGTGGTATGGGGGTAATAGCCTGTAGGTATTGAGAGCAGCCAGGCAGGGCTGTATATGTCAGCACCAGCTGTTCTCTGCTAAGAATGTGCGTTATCATGCTAAACAGGATGCATCTTTTCTGCATTAGGCTGTTAAAGCTTTGCAGCGTTGTCAACCTTTTTAGCATTCAACAAATTCTTTTAAACATATGACTTCTAGTAAGTTAATCCATTCATTGTCTGGAACTGTGCAAAGTGACATAAAAGCACAATGAAGCCTAATTAAACTTGTTCTGTGAAAGCTAATTTGTCAAACCCAGAAGCATAGTTCATAGATAAATGCTAATATTTGAAAGTCAAATTAAAGTTGAAAAGGTTTGTAATAACAGTTAATTAACTCTTGTTTTGTTTTCCTCTCACAAACTTGAACCAGCTGAAATATTGCTCAGTTCATCTTTAACATTTTGGACCACAAAGATAAAATTCAAAGCTTTGAGATAAGGCTTTGATGTTGGTATTCTCTACAGATTATATATTATTTTAAGATCTCTTTGTTTAAAAATTCATTTTTATTATCCCTGCATGAAATGCATGGCAATTCCCCAAATAACTAACCATCAGGGCAATTAACATCTTCGATCGACACCATATTCCTGATAATTAATACAGACTTTGTACCTCCCCTGTGATAGCTGCAAGGGTTTGATTTTTCAGAGCAACTGTTCATTTACAGAATCGGTTTCATCCTAATGAAAATGGATTGTGAAACTTTAATGAACAAGACTTTGCTGTCATAATAATAAAGACTTTGAAACAACACGAAGACCTACATAACAAGCATCTCGCTTCACTGGTATTGCTAGGCTGTATCAAACAAATTAAGCCATACAATGAATATTAACACCAGTGTTTTTCTAAACTATATGACATCAGATAAACTCACAGAAGCGAACATAACTTTGCTCCAACAACTTGTGGCATTATAGCTTAATAAACTAGCATCTGTACAGCAAGATGCCTTGATCTGCCCTCCTCCCTTTGGTTTAACAAAGGTAAGCAGAAGTTTGGAAATCCAATTTACATACAGTGCTAGTGTGTTTGCTAGGAAAGGCAACGGATTGCCCCTCTTAAAAACAAACACGTGTGAAAGACCTCTGCCAAAGATCACCTTCTCTGGCACACACGTCAGGGCCTGTACCAGTACCTGGCAGGATAAATAATTCATCTGTTAACAGGTAGGCTATCCTGAGGAAGAGTTTGCTGTCTGAACATTCATCTTGAGTGCCCTTGCCAAGAATTCCCTGTCGGCAGAGGGTTGAAGAGTTTCCAACTAGGTAACCATAACAAAAATAAAAACAGAGCCAGAAGAGAGAGTACAGGAGAGGGGCACGAGACGGCCCCTGGCT
>NW_009736865.1:0-35769 GCF_000703405.1 Apaloderma vittatum | reverse complement strand
TGGGTGAGCACGGGGTGAAGGCGCCCCTCGTTGTGACAAGCCAGGCAGCGGGAGCCTCCGCCGCCCCCCGGGCGCTCACCCTCACTCGCACAGTTGTAAATGTTTATTTCAAAAGATTTATTTTTGTCGTTGTTCCTCTTAGCTCTCAGGTCACTGAAGAGGTTCTGGTGCACCCATGCGGTGTCTTATCTTTCATCCCTAGCGGGACAACTTGTCATTTTGCTTTATAGAGTCTCTTTCAGCAGCTATTAACTTTCCCACAGGATGTTTATTAGGATTAGGCAGCTCGGGTTATTTGTTTAAAGCCCACCAGCTTGTTACTTCCCCACTCTCACTCCCTCACAAGCAGTGAAGGACTCCGGTCATGCTGTGTTCACTCTTGCTCACCCTCCCGCCTGCCCTGCCTGCCCCACCAGCTCCCTGCCCACATCCCCACCCGCCACCTCTGCTGACTTGCCCCAGAGTGCATCCCATCCCACCACCTTCTCCAGAAGGTACCCAAATAGTTAAAAGTTTCCGAGTTCACCTCTGGGGAAGCTTCTGTCGTTTGTTTAATAAAAGCCCCAGCTGTCTCTTGAGCAAGAACAAGCCTTTCTGTGCATTTCTGTGAGAGCTATATAGAGATATACATACACACCCCCTTCATTATCGCAGCCTTTGGGTTTATTCCCTCACAGCCCTGTGGTGCCCATGCGGTTGTTGCTGGGCCAGCAAACTGGACGGAGGAGTTCTTCCTATTTATTCCCTGTACTTCAAACACTGGTTTGGACACTCAGGAACAGCCTCATCATCCTCTGGTTCACATATCACATTGCTACCTTGAGATTTCCCATTTTTGCACCAGATTCATGTCCTTTGATTCAGGCACTAAACTTTTTATTACTCTCATAGAGCTTTGTTTCTTTTCCTGCCCTTTTCAAATTCGGGTTAAAGGCCACCTCAGGGGATTAGGAGTTGATATTATGGGTTTCTGTGTTTTGTTTTATTTTTCTGCTTTGAGTAGTCTTTCAGTGTTGATCAGAGGTGAATTTGCATACATTTTTCACCCCAAAATTAATCTTTCTCTTTCAACGATAATTAAAATAAATCTCAAAATCCCCTTTGAAGACCCGGTGAATTAATATTTGGCGTCTGGTTTCTATTCTGTTGTCTTCAATGTTTATTCAACTTTTTCCTCAGATTGTTTGAACTGATACCTCAGTCCCTCCTTTCCCACCCCTCCACCACTGTAGCTGGAAGGAGTTTCCCAAGCTTTTCCACAAAAGGCTTTCCTAGAACTAAAGTTTTTTACAAGTATGTGAACTGTGATTTGTCGTCTGAGTAGGACTGATTTAAAATTTGTTTTCTAAACCCAAAGTCCAGTTTAGATGTGAAAGCATGATTGCACATTGTAAGACAAAGTCTGTTTTCCATTAGGGTATGGTTTTCCTATGTTTACTCAAGATGTACATTAAGATACATACCTTGTATCAATTACACTTGCATTTGCAGGATGTGCATACTAAAATTTTTCTGATCTATATCAGTGATATAATGGAAATATTTATGTGAAGCTCATGCAGAATATCATACGTTGTATTAAATATTTTTATTATAGAAACAACATTACAAAAAATGTAGAGTAATATTTTGCAGGTCTAACATTCAGTCACTGCAAAAACTGGTTTTGGCTTTGAATTTTCATAAAACTAATAAGAGATGTGGAGAAGGGTTGAACACTGTGTGAGGAGGATAATGCTAGAAGTGCCCAGATCAAGATGACCAACAGCCTGGGTAACTCTCCTGTACATTATAGTCTGGGGAGTTGTAGAGGAGAGTGTGAGATGTCCTGACAAACTCATGTGCAATGAAGAGGCCTTCGGTAAGCACTAAAGTCTCCAACAGAGTGCTCTTCCTGAGCCACATTTCCCCACCGCAACCTGCAAAGTGGGCTAATGGTTTCTCACAGAAAAATGGTCCCAGCACAGTGCTGCTTCCAGGAGCACTTCCAGGTCTTGTGCTACTTTGGTGAAAACGAGTCTTAGTGTTTACCCCCCAGCTAGGCACAACTGCTAGTGCGGTCAGACTCTCTTTGAACCCCTCTTGCCAGGAGGTGAGGCTGATTTCCTGCAGGTTGCTCTAACCAGGACACTTTCCTGCTCTTCAGCATCTTCACTAGGCAGCGTGTCCCTTGTTCTTCAACCATAGGAAGACAAGATCAACTTCAACTCAACTTCCTACCTACAAGTCCCTTCAGTCTCTGAAGCTGTCACCAGAGAGGTCGATATTCTCAAAAACAACCTTCTCACATCAAAGCACTATTGACTTCCTTACCACAGAGTTACACATCTTACCGGAGGCAAAGCAATACCCAAGGTCACCAAACACAGATGCTCCTCTTGCAAGTTTTAGTATGCTTTGTCTAAGCCATGACACCATGTGCAGGAGAAGCAGACTGCCCCACTGCCCTCCTCGGAGCTGTTCTGACTGCTGGCACAGTCTCTCGCAGATAAGGACCCCATCTTTTTCTAGCCTGTAAGTCCATTCTTTTTAATTCCACTGTTCCTCTGGATAAACTTCTTTTTGACTCAAGGAAGCTAAGCAAGGTATATTACCTTATAACTAGCTCCCTGATACTTACTTTAAGGTTATGTGTGTTACTTTTCCTGCTTGGATCTTTTGACAGCCTTTTGTTCTAGTGAACAACATACCTTAAACAAAAAATATATGCTGTATTAATGGGAAATATTTGAGATCATTTCCCCATTGCCACCACACTAATTTTCCGTAACTTCATTTAGAGTTCCTTATTCCTTCGACTTATTCAAAGTAGTTAGAATTAAATGATAACACAAGCAGCATCAAGAACCATGACTTTGCTACTGAGAACTTGAAAATACATAAAGCAGTGGCTGTGCTTTGCACCTACCCTGCAGGACCTGTAACTTTTCAGTAACCTCAGGAAGAGAGAGTTAACCAGCCAATGCTCCTGCTGTGCCGGTGAGGTACGGTACGAGTAGATTCATGGAGCAACACAGCTGGAGCCAAGGACCCATCATCCACACCACACGTATTTTAGGGTATATTTTCTTGGGCTGCCTTCAGCCCACTCCTGAGGATTAGCCACCTTTCACACCTTCCAGTTTAGCTGCTACCGATAAAAAAAATGGTGCGTGCGCGCCCTAAGACGTCCTTGCAGTGCAAGCCGAAGTGGGATGGCTGCGCGTTTCCCTTCAAAAGCACATTCCTGATCCATGGTTCAGACTCCTAGATCCTATTGTATTTTCACTACCATCATGAGTCAGGCTGTCAAACTGTTCGTGCCTCCCTGTGCAGGCTAATTGCTTCAGACCCATAGGTGCTTGCTAACTGGAGGTGTCTGGCAGCCGAAGTGATGCCACCTTGTGCTTTTGGTCTTCTAAGGCTGATTCTCGTGGAAGACTCTGGTGTCTGGCTGCCTGTGGTGGCATTGGTGTGATGGATGGAGCAGAAAGCAGTGCTTGCTTATGTTCCCTGAGAAAACAGAGCAGAGGAATTGATCTCAAGGAACAAAATGCATGAGTAGCTGCTTCAACATGGAAGAGTGAGGGGGAAAAGTAGGTTCAAAAAAGAATAAATGGGAATTACTGTCCTCACATGAGTCCAGGCCACATTTCTATCATCGAAATGGCTGTGTGAAATGGCTACTAAACAGTAGAAAAAACAACATTTTGTTAATTATTCAGAGCAAGAAAAACTCATGGAAAGGTAAGTGGAGAATGGAAAAGAGATATGGGTATCTCTTCAGGTGGGGAGATCACCCAATTCCACTCAGTCAGAATTTGTAGCAGTGGTTCCCATCCTTTTAGGTAACAGCAGATCTGGATCCATAAATACAAATAAGAAAGACAAAACTTGTCCACATTTTTGAAAGACTCTGTATAAGAACATTAATAGTGTGAATGAAAATTTACTGAAAGTGGCTTCAAAAGCAGCACAGAGCAAGCCATGAGAAAAACTCAAAACTTCATAGGAGGAAAGCAAGATTTGGGGCAGAATTGAACAGAGGAAAAAAACCACAAATCCTCCATAACATTGTAAATGACAGAGATGCGCAAATTAGACCTTAACTTAACCTTGATGCAGCTTTTGTCAAGGATCCCGTTGTATGCCGTCTAAGAGAAGTTACAAGTTAGGCCAGTGTTTCCAGACTACGGAAAGACTCCAGTAAAAATCAGGTATTGCTTAGAAAACATGTTTATCCTATGTGGCTGTCAAAACGAGCATTAGCTGAGAGGCAGGAGCCTGAGGAAGTCAGCAGGGCTAAGGAGCAGTGGCTGTGGCAATGCAGACAAGGCCACCTGTGCCTGAAGGTTGTATAGCTGTGTCCCTTAGGATGCAGGGCTGGTTTTGATTGCACTCCTCGTGCTATCTGATCATCAAAGGTTACCATACCATTGCTGGGACAAGCTGCAGCAAGGGAATGGGAAATGCCGAAAGTCAAGTCATGGTGTTTTCCCTTAGGTGAGGGGCACAAACCAGAGTACCACATACATGATCTCAAAAAAACCCTCAAAACACTATGAAACTGCAACAGTGTGAAGGTAATGAGAACTTCTCCTAGAGAGTGATGGGTACCCTCAACACGCACCAGGCAATGGTGTTTGAATTTATTCTACCCTCCTAGGACTGGAGCTAGTGTCCTTGTGAATGCAGGATAGAAATGGTGGCTGAACTGGACCCACATGCAAGGTGTACACCCTTTTCAGGCAGCTGTTGCTGATGGCACAGTGGAACCAAGGACGTACCTATAAGATCCAGAAGTGATCACACTGAAGTTCCTGGGCTTTAATTAACTGCCAGGACAGCTTGGGAGTAGTTCAATACAACCACACAACATATGCACATAAATTAAGAGTATGGATTTGTGCTCACTAATAGAAGCTAAGTCCTGATCCTGCCAGGTAGCTGTTTCCCGTAGACCTGTCTTTTAAAACTTCAATGTATGAAACGTATCCTTTTCACAGTGGAAGCCCAACATCACTACAACATCAACAGATAAAAAAAGAACAAAACAAATCAACAGGTATTTGTCCAGTCATGCCATGTGCAGGCAATCAAGAGGGCCAAGGGAACATCTGATCGCAGAAGCAAACCCAACACCCTTTGTTGTAGTCAGTCATTTTAAACCCACTGCCCCTGCTGTGATCTATGGCGTCTAGTGGGCACAGAGGAGGTCCAGGGAAGCTCTGCAGAATTGGCCCTTGCATTAGCACCATCCGGGCTACAGCTTGTTCCCTTCTTCCCCTTCTCTCCCTTCACATCCCCTGTCCCGTGAAGGTGGTCTTTGCCTCTGGGAAGAATCAGAGGTTTGGCTCACCTGGCACACATCCATCGTGATGTTACCCTGCACAAGGGTGTTTAGTGCCTGCATTGGAGCTTCCAATTTATTGATTGATTGCAGAGCTTTGCCTCCCACAGTGCAAACCCAGGCTGTTTCAAACCTTCATTTAAATATATGCTGTATTGTTTCAGGTGTCCAAAGTTTTATTTTACTTCTCTAGTAAATATCTTCCAGCTCCTAAACAAGAACTGGGAAAACTGCTCCCGCAATGCAACTTAAAAATCACCCTGCAGAGACCTTACGTTCCTCAGCCTAAATCCAGCCTTCAGTGTGTCTTGAGTTATGAGGTTGTCCAGATCACAAATAGAGGAGCAGGGGAATTTACACCAAAAGGAATAAACAAGCCAACAATAAAAATAACCATTTATCTCCTCCTCCTCTCCAATGTCTTACTCCAAAGGTCACTGTGTTCTTTAATGGAAGCAAAGCTCTACAACATGAGTTTAGACACTTTAGGCTAAATCCCAGAGTTCTTACTCACTTTTCCCTAAGAACCTTTGGCGGATTTTTGGTTTGCATTTTTATCTTGCATAAGGTCTCAGAAATAAGCAGGGGCTCCAGAACAGGGCTGTTGGTCAGAGAAAAGCCCAGGTCAGGGGGACACGTGCTGCCTGGCTCCCCGCTCCACAGTGTTAGGAAAGGAGCAAGCTCCCAGCCTCACGTTCTTCCTGTTTTGCAGATGAGGTTTGCTTACAATAACCTCAGCTCAGTGGACAAACATACAGGTTATGGAAGGGTGCATCTAGCTCTGCGCAATCTTACAGGCAGCAAGGGCTGAACAGACAGGTTCCCTCTGTGTGGAAAGCAGCCTGCAGAGCCCAGCAGCCAGTTTATGAAAGCAAACCCTTGCCCATGTCACCATGACACCATGTTTTACCAAGCAGCAGGTCTAATGCTGCCTAGAAACAAGTACAGCTGTTTAGGAAGAGCAGGACAAACATCACTCCCCAAAAGCTTCCCCTTGCAGAGCTTCCTGTAGAAACCCAACTGCCTTGTAAAGTTGCCATCACATGAGACAGCTACTGCCTTTCCTCTCATTTCAGTGAGCTCTGGCCCCAAAGCTCTCACTAGATTGTTCTGCAGACGGGATGAAGCATTTTATAGGGTTTGGTTTGGCCCAGCAGTTGTTTGGGATTGCCTGGATTTTTGGAAAATGCAGCTCCCACAGCTCAGGGTCCCTGGCTTGCAGGGACATTGTGCAGGCTTCCTGCTGCCTTCCCAGGTTCCGCCGCTAAAAAAATAATATCCCTTGCTTCCCTTGCACTTCCAAATCATACAGCGTGTTTTGTCAATGTCCACCGTTGTTTAAAGCCCCCCTGGACTCCTGCTGGGGACCTTATTTCTCTCTGAGTTTCATAGGCAGCGAGGGATTCTTCCTGATTTTAAAGAGAGCTCCCATGGATCGTGAATAATCTGTGACGTTCCTAACACAAGCCTCATCCAGCTGTCTTGTAGCACACAGAAGGTCTCACGTCTGAAAATCCAATGGCAGCCTGAATGATCTGTGGGCATTTTGAAATGCTCTGAATCAGAAAGAGGAGAGTTGGTAGGTGACCCAGAGAAACCACTGTGCACATGGCAGTTCCAAAGCACTTACTGAAAAATAATGGCTTTCTGAAAGTTCACTAGACATTTGTTGTCCTTACTCCTTTCAAAGGCCATATCTCAGCTGCTGTACCTCAGGCAACCCATCTCCTCTTGAAAAACGCTACAAAGCACATAGAAAGATGCCCAGTTTGGTGTAAAGGCAGCCAAGCGAGGGAGCAATGTTGCACCTTGGCTAGAACTCGAGCTGATGTTCTGCAGCACTGCGAGCAAGAGGCAGCTTCCCTGGTCAGACAGAAGGGAAAAGAGTTGTCATTATTTAAGTCCCTAACAGAATAATTTATATAAATAGTTTACAAAACAAGTGGGTGCAGTTTATCCAAAGACCTTCAAGTCCAACGGAGCAAAATGTTCTCCAGTAATGACTGTATATACACAGAAGCATATACAGATACATCATCTATCCATCACATACTGATTAGTGAACTAAAAGATGAACTGTGAAATGGGTAAATAAAAAGCTGAAGATTCACTGAATTAGAATGCTGTGTGTGCATTAAAAAATAATTGGTGTATTTATCAATAACCTTAAAAATTTAGCCTCGCCTCAGGGCAGGCGTTTTGGCTGAAAAAAGCCTTAATAATCTCTTTCTCTGCCACACTCTAGTACTTTGATCATTATTTTAACACAATCTGAAGGATTGGGGTAGATCATAGGGCAAGAGTTTTGAGGATTTTACTCCTCCTTTTGCCACTGATTGATTGCGTTAACAGCCAAGGCAAGTCAGATTTCTGCTATGTTTCAGTTTCCCTTTTGTAAGTGGGATAATATTTCTTATAAGTTTTTGTAGAGCAGTTTGAGATCTTGGGGAGAAAGCAGCTATTTAAATGCTCTATGTTATTATTTTAGGCCCCAATTCAGGAAAACATATATGTTTAAATCCTGCTGCTTTAATGGGCTGAAAGCACCTACTTCAGGCTAAGCTTATATTGATGTGGTCTTTCTGAAAAAGCTGCCCTAAAACTTCTAATTATCCCTAATAAAAATATAACCCGTCGAAGCTTTCTTAACAGATAGATAATTTCTAAAAGTGGGAGGGGGGAAGTAGTGAATTAATGGCAGCTTAGCATATTGAAGCGTTACCTACCATGTTTTATTTAGATGAGAGAGACATGCAGGAGTGCCCATGTCTTTTTTATTAGATGCATGCAGCAGGCATTACGTCCCTTTCAAAGATCCTTGGGCCGTACCGAGCCAGGAGCAGCTCCGTATTGTCATCATTTTAAAAAAAAAAAACAAACCAAACTCTTTTTCCTCAGAGCCAGGCTTCTTCCCCTAGCTCCCCCTCCCATATTTGTATATATTCTGAGAGGGGAGTCAGGCTTAGTTTGTTCATAAACTGCAGTTCCTGGGCGGACCCCACACACAGCTGGGCTTTAGCGGCTGGATCCGCCTTCCCGGCAAGCCCAGCCTGGAGCCTTGCAAACTCGGGGCTCCGGGCTTGACAGCAGAAACGCAGGAGACTGGCTGCACTGAGGGAAGATGAATTGGTCAACACCGTGAAGCCGGGCTTCTGGTCACTGGAGGCATCCAAAAAATGGGTTACTGGAGGAGACCGGGTCTGCTTTCCTTACTGCTGCTCTCCTTTTGTGAGTAGAAAAATGCTTCTGGTTAGGCAACGTTAAGCAACGTACTCCGAGAGGTCGTTTATTTTTCCTTCCTCCTGCAAAATAGCTAATCTTTGATTTCTCCCCTGACAGCAATTAGCCAGAGGATTGGAAATAACTGAGAATTTAGTCAGATAGACTGCTACGACTGCATCGGCTGTGTATTTCTCTTACGGTGAAGGGCGAGCGATTGCCTTGGTGGAAAGTGCTGTGTGCTCGCTTGGAGCAGCTCGCAGATGTCAGTGTTTACAGTGCAAAAAATATATATAGGTCGGCATTACTTGTTGGAAGTTTTTATTTTATTGAGGGAGATTAAAAACAACTGAAGTGCAGCACTGAACGATCTGGCTTCAACAGTGTCCAGATGTGGTGAAGTTTGCAGCTTAGAACTTTTATCAGTGCCGGTTTATGCTCAGAATTAATCGAACTATTAAAGAAGGAAAGAAGTGGGGAGAGGGGGAGGAGAAGTGTCTTTGCAACAACATCTGGTTATTCGGCAAACCTTTACAGGACTTACGTAAAGATTTCTTTGTAATGAGTGCCCTGTTTAGGTTTTGATAGCACTTCTTCAATGGTGTAGATAAAACCCTCCAGCAGCACTTGAAAATGTGCCCATCCATGGTTTACCTTCTCTTGTTTATATCTTGATGATTGTTTCATAACAGGGAATAGATTTGTATATAAGTGAGTGTTATATACACATCTTCTAAGTATGTGTGTGTGTGTCTTTCTGTATATACAGTGCCTGTGTATGTGTATACACATATATATCCCTATATCGTATATATTTATATATTTGCACAGACAATGGCACTTTTTACAGTTTTTTTTACACTTTTGCAAACACAGACCCGTTCCCCTCACTGTAGAAATTTCAATGCAACTAAAATTGCTTTTTGCTCAAACCCATGAAGTTGGAGGGTTATAATCCCAGTATTTTTGCATCAAATGAAATAACTGGGGCCAGGGATTTGTATCTGCCTTCACTTTACATGAGTCCCCCTATCTACAGGAATTGGGAATGAAAGAATATGATCAGTTGGTAATTGGGGTGTAGGCAAAGACAAGCCTTGGGGCAACTGCTGAAGCGCAGAAGTCCCACATTGGGGGTTTTAGGACATAAGGTCTGGCTGATTTTTCAAAAAGTTGTGAAGATATATAGTATTCATTATCCTAGTTAACACCCTAAAATGTGGTTTGAAATGTAGGATGTTATACCAATAACATCCTGCTAAATTAATCACATTTGGAACAGAACTGAAGGAATTACTACAAGGTATTATTCCAAGCACAGTCTTGGGTTGGTTTTGGTAAGAAAGAAGACCACTAATTATCCTTCAGAAATACCTAATTTTGGAGTTATTTAACTTATGGTTTCCTTTTTCTGAAAGGCAAGGTTTTAATCTGAAAGAAGCCAAACCAAAACATATCATGATTACTAAGTTCTTCTCAAAGGTTACGTGAGTGATATGATGACAAAATTTGCCTCCGCACGGGGGGAAAAAAATACGCCACGGCTTGCTCTCTGTGATTCAGCTCAACAATGATATCTGGGGTTACACCCACTTCCCTTGCATATCATGTTAAAATCGACCCTACAGTCACTCTGAGACAGTCAAAGTACTCTGGTAGACCAGTTTGCGTAGACATTGAGAGAGAAGGGAGCAGCAACTTCTCCAACTTGGCTGAAAATACACATGCAGCTGTTCTTCAAGCAACGAATGCCACCCACCGCTCATCCAGCCTCTCTTTAAACAGTGACAGAACAAGCCTGGTGACAGCAGCAAAGTCACTCCTCTTAGCACAGAGATTTAAGACTTGCCATTAGAAAACATGGCGCAGTTTTCATCTCAGGCATCCCAGAACAACTCCAGCTGAGCTTCTTTAGAGATTTTGCTGCTCTCCCTAAGAGTTTACACCAGGGCAGCAGGAACCCCAGTTTGTGCTCCACGTTGCCTGTCTCTGTCCCTTTAATCACAAGATGGTTGAGTGGTCATCAGACAGCACATCTGACCGCTCGCATCCATACGTGATGGACTGTAGTCTGACAGACCGCTGAAATTCCAGCTACTGAATTTCCCTAATTCTTCCTGGCCAGCCCTAGCAAGGCTTCAAAATATCTACCCTTAAACTTCTCCCTGGTGGCAGTGGCTGCTGGAGGGCAGGATTTTTACATTGCTTTCTCAACAGAAGGTGCAGACAGGAGCTGTAGTTACACCGCTGCTAATGCGAACCCTGGTGCAAGGGAGTGGGGAATCCTTCCCGGGTAGAGAGCTGGCATGATTCTCAATTCACCTAGCCCAAGACAAAAAAATAAAAGGAACATTCAGGATTAGAAAATGTGTCTTATTGTGGTGGAGATTTTCAGTGTCTTTAGTTTGGCCAGGAGAGAGCTGGGAGGTAAGCTAGTCATTATTTATAAGCAGGTCCTAAGGAGATGCTTTCTGGCAGAGCGCTTCCTCTTCTACAGGACAGAGGAAAAAATAAGATTTACATGCTGAAAGCTGAAAGTGGGTGCTTTTGTGTTAGAGCCCAACACAGTAAAGTTGTGCCAGCAGGTCGTTACTCAGGCTCAGGATGTGGTGGGTTTTTGTTGGTCAAAGCCTTCAAGACTATCTGCTCAGTAGATTATAACTCATTCAGAAGCTACATACTTGATATTGGGGTTACTGTATTGTGCACATGGAAACACTCTGGACTTAAAGTTGATAATTAGGAATTTTCCTGTCCTATTTTGCATCAGAATCAGGAAAGTCTCCTTTGTGCTCTGTCCATCAGGAATAGGGCTCAGGTCAGGGCATGCAGGCACGGGGCTGAGCAAAATCTTTTCTTACAGAGAAGAAGGCACCATGACTTTCTGAGCTGTTGAGACAACGTCAGGAACGTGAGCTAAGTGTCACTGGTGTGACGACAGCTCTCAGGGTGTGAAGAGCCCCAGGAGTTCAGCAGAGTGCCTTCGAGCATCCAACCTCTAAAAGAGGACATGAAACTCAAAATCTTGCCAGGGCACGTAGCACTTATCAAGGGAGAGCTGTACCCTGTGGGATCTGCTCAAGCTCCAAAGAAAGAGAGAGAGGGTTTGTAAAATGGGGGAAGCTTTCAGGTCTGCTGTCCTGAGTCCAGAGCTCCCGGCTTCTGGGGTTTGGGTCTGCTTCCCCATAACTCAGTCTCCCATTAAAATGTTGACCTGCTAAAATATCCTGACATTTTTTTTGCTGTGAGTCTCCTGGGCTTCCTTTGCCACAGTCCCTCAAGGCACTTTGATTGCTCAACAAATAGTATATTCAAGCGGGTATCTCTCTCTGAAGCCAAATAGTCTTTCTTGCTTGCACAAACCAACCCCTGTTCCCCTAGTGAGCCTCTTCAGCTAAATATATAGAGCATATATAGTTCATAAATCATGACGGGGAGCTCCAGGGCTGTCAGAAAAACATCTCTGGCTTTTGATCTGCTCAAGAATTCTCTGACCTATCCCAGGCTCCTCAGGCAGTTTGTTCAAGAAGTTGGCCTCTTATTCCTAAGGTCACCAGAGCTAAAACCAGGGGTCTTACTGCCACTGAAATGCCAGCCTGCTCCTCAGGCAGAGGAGCTGCTGGGATTGCACCCCAACACCAACGTACACACAATTCAGGGATGTGGGGTGAAAACTGAGCTGGTGAGAGGACAAGGGAAAGAAGAAGATGAAGGAAGGCTCACCCTCTGTTTCACAGGCAAATACATCTGTTTGCAAAAAAGGTCTTTGCAGGTCCAAAGCTGGGCTGGAACAGTGAGCAGACCTCTTCTCCCAGGCTCTGCAGCACATGGAGGCGGGTGCTGCCTGCCCTGGGACACGTGGCTGCAGGGTTGGTTGTGACAGTCCTTCTCAAGTAGCACCATATTTTGCTTTGGCGTTGTTTTAAGAAAGCCAAAACACCAAGGAGGACATTACCTCCCTCTGAATAAACTAAGAGGCTGCAAGGGAGCAGGCGCAGCATCCCGCTGCCTGAAGAAGAAACTTGTGCGTCCTGCCATGAGGCTAAATAAGAACAAAGCTGCAACAAATTCTCCAGTTAGGAAATGAAAGGTGAAAGCACAAGAAAACGCGCTGACAGTGCAAAAGCAGGGTCCTCTGTGGTGTGGCAAGTGGCACGAGACACAGCAAGGAAAATGATGGATTATTTTGAATTCACCTTTATACTTCTCCAAAGCAGATACTACAGTTTCAGCCTTTAGTGTAAGTTAGACTAACCAACGGCTAAGCAAGCTGGCAGTGTACAGCTCTGTCAGGTTTGTGACAGTGGGCATTTCCTCTCCCCGTGCATCTCCAACTTTGCTCAGGCTTGAGACAGACAGGTCATCATTGAAGCAGCTCAAATCTGTATTCTAGCGGGCGGCTTTGTGGAGGAAAGCTCTTTCTGAAATATAATTACATGGAACTTGAAATTAAAACACTCTGTTTTCTAAAAATAACAAAAAACCCAAGCAAGCTGATTTTTACTGGTGTTATCCCTATTTAATGATGGTCACACAGACATTGTTTGTGTACTGGTAGTGAAAAAGTTCAGCCAGCTGCAATCATGGTATTTGTTACTCCCATTAGAGATGGAGTCCTGAACAGATGTATCCCACATATTCACTGAATATGCAGAAAGCAAACATTGGCATTAAAAACAAGTGACTGGGGGCTTTTATCCTGTGAAAGTATTCAACTCTACAGCCTGTCCTCTACAGCTTTGTATTGTTCCATGTTTTGCTCTGTTGAGTTTATTTCCTCGGAACATTATTTTCCTCTTCCCTTAGTGATAACTCTTTGCAATACCATTTGCTTTCAGCCGGACTCCACAGTGTTGCAACTTGCCATAAACTAATGAACTCTCCCATAGATTGTCTTGTTTTCAAGGAAGCGCAACATCTGATCTTTTTATTAAAAAAAAACAGTCCCACCAAGGAGACAAAATCAGCAGCTCCCACACACTTTGCTCTTTTCACATCCAGTGTTTAGCACTGTCTGCCAAGGGAAAGCCTCTTGCTGGAAGGGGCCTCCATGGAGAGGGGAGATAACACCGCCGATGGCTGCCTGCCTTATCAAACCTGTGGATTACAGCTACATTATCTCCATGCTGGACCCCAACTGTGGGATAACATTTCCTTAGGGATCTTCAGGGGGAAATGAAGGGGTGGCTGAAAGCTGTCTTGGCTCTGCTCACATGCACATCCCTGAATTCAGAGGTCACTGTTGTGATCTTGCCTCCGGAAAGGATCTGAAATGTCCATCAAAGTCGTATTTCTTGTCTGTCAGCTGGTTCATCTTTTTGTTACAGCCCACGTAGGGCTGAAACTCTCCTGCCAGCTGCTGGTAGCTGTCAAGCTTTTAGGAGAAGTGGGAGAGCCTGCTTATCGTGCAATCCCCTCTGCAGCCCATGCTCCCACCAATTACGCTGCTCCAGGGCTTACCCTTTCATGGAGCTGTTGCACTGCAGTATTTTGCCTCCTGTTGATAAGACAGGAACATGCCTGACAAATGACAGCCCATTTATCCTGCAGCAAAAGCATCTCGGCTTTGGGGCAATTAACATGTCCAGCTGTACACCACAGCCTGCCAGTCTGTGCTGGCTGGAGGGCTATTGCCCACATAGATTCTAGCAGCTCTGAGGATATACTTTAGCCCAAGTGTTACTTTTGATTAGACAGGATTATTGAAATCTGGATTCAAGACTAAAATGATATATTTAAAAAAAATAAAAAATATGTTTTCAACATTTCCTGTGTGCAATTTGCTGCTATCAGCAGAAGCAAGCTGTACTGGGGAGCTGATGTGCAGCTCCAGCAGTGGCAGCTGCTGGGTGTCACTTTGCAGAGTCCTGCACTCCAGTTCAACTGATGACTTGGCCACGACTCTCAAAGTGGTCGAAGCAGCATCATACTGGACACGCTCTGCCTGCAGCAAAACCTCTCCCCTTGCCATGCTGTGCGTGAAGATGATCCCTTCAGGTCCGTGCTGGTTACCCTCCACTGGTTCCAAAACTCCAGCTCTTCTGGGTAAAGAAAGGTCCAAAGAAAGCCATCCCCCACAGCTTGCACCCCAGCTCCAGAGTCAGGGCTGATGAGCTCTGAAGGTGTCTGAAAGCAATGTCTGCCTGCCTTCACTAAGCCTGCAAAGAGTTGTTGTCCTCCTCTTGCAGCCCCGTTGCCTCCAGGACCATCACACCTGAACCATCACACCTGCATGCAGATCAGCGTTGGTGACCTTGTGTCAGCAACTGGAACGACCACGAGCATGACAGTCAGCAACAGGGCTGGCTTATTGCCCTGATCCAGGGTCCAGAAAGGGCTGAGCCCTGAAGCAGTCACCTGAGGTGATCCGATGTAATCCGATCAATGATAAGGCATCTCCTTTCCCCAGTATCTCAGCATCGCCAAATTTTTTTGATTCCCCCAACACGCCTGGGAAGATGCATTCTCTGGGAACAGCACACTTTCCTTAAATCTTTGCTTCTGGGAGTCTCAGAGACATCTGCTGAAGTTCCTGGTTGGCTGATTGTTACACCACTGAGAGGGGTCTTTTCCTTAGATCAACAATGCAAAACTCTGGAATTTTGATACTGATTCCTTCTCATTTCAGCCATTCCAGACCAGAAGGCTTGACTGTGTCCTGCATTGCCTCTGAGCACTGTGCACCCCATCAGAAAGACGGTACTGCTGACACAAATTCATACAGTGCCTGGCACTGGAAATTCAGAGATGAATTTCTTCTCTCTTCCTGCAAAACCAGGAACTCACATCCTTTCCCAGGAACAGTTCTTGGGAGTGCCATGACTACAAGCACTTCTGGGGTCTTTACTGTTACTACTGGTGTAGATATTTCTTTAAGAAGATCCATTGCTGTTTGCAGGTGGATCATTTAATAAAATGCCACCGGTGCAGAATGAAGGCCCGTGTCCCCTGACAAGTGTTTGACAGAGCAAGTCACCAGACAACACAGCTGGGACATGATGAGGAACATCTGTCTGATGTTGCTTGATAAAACTTCCTGCCTGGGAGACTCTAAACACTAGCATCCAGCGTGGAAGAAACTGAATTGGCTGCTGTCTTGCTGCATAAAGCATTTTTTCCTCGCTAGATCTATCCCAAAATTAGCCCCAACCAGTCCACGATAGCAAACAAGACCCTTCTTCTTACCATGGGAAGTGACACACAGAGCCATAAGCAACGAGCAGTTGAGTGAATCATCCTTCTTCAAATAGACCCAGGGTACAAGCATCCACTGAAATAAGACCAATGGATCCCCTGGGAGCTCAGTTCCTGCCATGTCTTTAATATGTCACAAGGCACTTGATGGTGGTAGAAAATGGTCACAGATGTTCCCAACAGAGGCAGAGGCTGTGTGCTTGGGGGTGAGCTCTCCTCAGCACACACCAGCTAAGGTTTTATATATTTGCCCTGTGCTCACCTGTTTGTAAAACAACGTCACAAGCGGCCAAGCTTTTCTTTCACCATTACCTGGACTATTACCTCTGCAACAGGCTACGGGTCGGGAGGCAACTCTTCGGCAGAAGTATTGCTCAGTGATATTCAGACTGTGGCATGAGCCAGGAGGTATCCTGGGGCAGGACGCTGGGCTGAAAAGGCAACATGCTACTGCAAAGTGACGATATCCCAGAAGTCACTGGGGTGGTGAGGTGGTGAACAGAGAACATTCCCCTCTTTGGCTGTTCCTTCATGCTGGAGGAGCAGCTTTGTCCCCTGCATCTCATCCCCTCCTGGCGCTGAGACTCCCTGGAGCTGTGTGGCAGCTCTGCCCAGGGGCTGAGACCTGGGGAAACCCTCTCCTCCTGCAGGAGGGATTTCTTGAAAGGCATCACAAAGACATGCAAGCTCCCGTTACCTTCATGGGCGGAGAAAAGCACTTCAGATCCTGTTAACTGGATTCTTCATTCCTTTCCTGCAAAAATTCCTTTCCAGAAAACCTGCTCCTTCTGCCCTTCTGCCATAGTTCTCTTCTGCTTTAGAAAAATGGAAAATATTCTAGCTGAATTCAACCCTATTGGCCAGTGCTTTTTGTAGGTTACAACACAAGCTCCTTAAAAGATATTTTTTCAAGAGATGAAGAAAGAAATGAAAGAGAAGAACACACCATCTATTTACATGCTAAATGGGGGATGCTTTAGGAGAAGTGAGAAGGTTTTTGCCATCTGTAATACAGGTTAGCCTCAAAAGTTCAAGATCCTTCTAACAGCACAAATTACTTAATTACTGTTAGATCCGGTCTAAGTGAGGGCAAAAATCAACTCTATGTAATAATTTTAGCAGACATAAAGAACAGGCCGTGCTGGGACAACTTGATGACAGCACACTGATGGAGAATTAACAACATATCTGCCCTGGCAGCTCTTTGCACAGTCCCTTGCAAGCCCCACATCTCCTTGTGAATCAAAATAATACAAATGCAAAAAAATAAAGACTAATCAATCACAAAAAGTCCACCCGAGATATGAAGAGCAGCTCCAGTCTAACGTCTCTTTGTGGACTCATCAAAGTCTTTCTAGCAGATGGTAAATCGAACGTGTGCCAGGAATTTCAAACACTCCTCAGGAAGTTCATTTAAACCATCAGTAAACCATTTGCACTTAAAACAGAGTGAACCCTGTTGCCCAAATGTGACCCAGATAATGTTTCTGACATGTTTATCTATTTGGATGGTATCTTTAAATTTCAATTACATCTATTCATGGAGATCCAGGATTCCTGCAGAGCCTGAAAAATATACACAAAACTGAATTCCAGAGTATAATATGATGATAATAGTTAAAAAAACCACCAAAACAACAAAATCCTGAAGCCCACTGTGCAGTAGTTTTACTTGAATTACAATAGTTAAGACAGAGCAATGTCTGCAACTGACTTGCAGCTCACTTGCTTTTCTGTTAGGTTCATCACTGCTGCTTTTCCTGTGTAGAGGAGACTCCTCTCAGCTGCATCTTCTGAGAATGAGACGTAGAAGCTGCAGTTAAATAGGATATAGGAGAGGCTGTTGGTAGTTCTGGGGAACCAAGAGCAACAACAACAATGGCAACAGCATTGTGGAGTTGGTTGACTCTTCTGCTATTCAGCTCTCAGACTTGCAAGTGCTGTTAAATCCTCAGCAATTTCTGCAACAACTTGCGACAAGATGAGCTCAAACTACACAGTGCGTGGCCAGGCTGTGACTCCTTCTTCCAAGCAGCACGGGAGGTGGGAAGAAGGGACTCATTTTCAAGACCAGGATTTAGTCAACACCAAATCCCCGCAAAGCTCTCTTCAAAGGGCTGAAATGTCAGAGCCCTCTGAAAACGCGGCGTGCGAATCCCCGATCATGAGAAGGCACTTGCCACGGGAGACGCACTAGCTTAGCCCTGTGCAAACGCCACACGGCATGTGGTGTGCTAAAGTACTGCTTTGCCCTGCAAAGACCCAGATAAGCAGAGGCAGTGGCAGAGCTGCTAGATTTGCTTATGAACATTGTGCTCAGCAATTTTCATCCCTCCTCAGACCCTGAATAAATCACTCTGCTTTCCACCTGACAAAGAGAAATGGCACATTCGCCTCAAACACAGTCTGTGCTGGTGGGGTTTGCTGTGGCAGTGGGGCTGTGGTATGATGCTGGTGGAGGTAACCATACGGGACTTGGTGTATATATGGTTTTTCCTTGGGCTGACCCCTGTATGTGGGCTTGTTTTTCCCCTCCCAGACGTCAAGCTTTTTGTTCAGACTGTGCTGCCAACATGGCTTGCTCTCTCAGGGCTTTTCCAGTGCCACGAGTGGGCAGAAAGGACACCAAAAGATACAGAAGAGAAAGAAATAGGGGCAATAGGTACAAGGAAAAGGACTTGTTGCCAGCCAAGACCTTTTGCTGCACCTTCAGATACAGGATGGCCGCAAGACTTGGTTTGCATCATAGCTCCTCACATTTGACTTTTGCAGCCCAGCACTCAACCAGCGGCTGCCCAGTGCCCAATGGGATACATACAGTTATTACTGGGCAAACTCACAACTGCTTTTGTCTGCCTGGACAGTTTTTGCCTGGTGTGGTAACAGCTCTGGAGGTACCAACTGTAATTAAACAGCAACTCACAAGAGCCAGCACACGCTTAGAGAAAAAGCAATGTGTTAAACTGCTCCTGTGCGACTTGAGGAACTTCTGTGCTAACTTTCAACCCTCGCTTGGGACACATTTTCAATGGAGGACACGGAGCATCCCTGCTCATCTCCGGCAGGGATAAGTGAGCCTCTAGAATGGTGGACAAGCTCTTAAGCATGTGGGTTCCCTTCTGGTTTTGGGGCAATTTTACCCATCTAGCAAGTCAGCACAAGGCTAGATGCAGTGGTGACACCCACGTGGAGCTGTGAACTTGCCCACCATCATTGCCTTCAGGGCTGTCCCATCCTGCACCTTCTCAACCTGTCATGTGCCCCTAGGATCACAGCTTGGTGCCACCTTCGTGTTCAAATTGCAGCCTGGCACGTTGCAAATGCTCTTACGTGACCTGTCAGCCCAGCCAGGTCTAGTTCAGCAATCCAGCTTGACTTGGACTTAGCCCAGGTGAAGCAGGTGCTTGGGTGCCTCAGGGGCTCACTGAAAAATAATGCAAATAACACACAAGCCACTGACTTTACTGATGTTTTGATCGATGAAGGCTAAGTACATCGGTAAAATGGATTCAGAAACAAAACATTTTCAGACATTACTGAATGTTTCAAAGACACTGAGAAAAACAAATAACATGGTATAGGGCCACTAAGGTGTTCTTTTACCAATTCCATGTTCTTTCATCCTCAACTCAACATCCCAGGTTGCTCAGAGATGCTGTGGATGCCCCCTTCCTGGAAGCATTCACGGCCAGGCTGGAAGGGCTTTGAGGAATTTAGTCTAGTGGGAGGTGTCCCCATGGCAGGGGAGGCTGGAACTAGATGATCTTTAAGGTCCTTTCCAATTCAAACCATTCTATGATGCTATAAAATTGTTCATGGACTGCCCACAACACCAGAAAGAAGAGTGCTACTGAAAGAGCTTGAGTTCAGAGTCTATCGGGCGTATAGGTTTTGCCTCACCTGGTACTTGCAGTCCTTCCAAAGCTGAGCAAGAGCAGAACATCCTCCCCATCACGTTGGGCTGGATACTGCTGGGCTTTGGGTCCTCAGCACTGCAGGACTGGCTTGCTTTGTTTTTCAAACTTGAATGCCAAACTTCCTTTGGAAAGTAATTTTCACGTTTGAAGTAATTCTCCAGCTGAAAGACAGATGATATGCCAACGTAACACGTTTCAAGAAGCAGCAGAAATCCACAAAGATGATTAAGTGAAATAAACTTTACTGCAATAATTTCATGCAGGGAATAAACAGACAGGATTGGCTTGTAACACCCTGTTATTTACAACATGCAGTTTTTCCATAACTCTCTTCTAATGGGTTGCATGAGAGCTTGGATACAAAGTGGCCGCGTGGAGATGGGGAAGTTCCTCCAGAAATTGCTTTGCATGTGGAAATGAATTTCAGTTCAGCCACTTCAGAACGATTTTTTTGTTTACTTTCCACTGACATGAAATCAGCCGCGATTGCGTCGCATGCGGGATTGGTTAGCCAGTTACATAATGCTTAATAAATCCAAGAGAAATAATATAAAACACATCACCCAGAGTGGGAAGGGTAACAGTATCTCAGCTTTTGTCACTTACCCGCCTGGGCCAGGCGTCAACGAAGCATCTGAACCAATGCTGGAGGGATGCAGGGTTGTACTGCAGCATGATAGATGCAACTAGGAAAAATGCTTGTGGTGTGTTTAGAAGCCTTGAAGATAGATATATTGTCTGGGCAGACTATGCGTCATGGTAAGGGGATAGTGAAAAGCAGAGCTCCCACAGGGAGGGCAGCTCACCCATCTCGTGGGACAAGGCAGGCACGTGCTCGCACACCCAGCTCCAGCTGTATCTGCTGCTCGGTTAAGGTATTACTTCACCCTAATAATTTTCCTCTAGTGCTTTGTAAAATCATAACAGCCCTGTAAACAGAAAGAGCAAGATTCAATGATTAAATTATTTACTGCAGATTATTTCTATGGTGGTGGTGGTGTGGAGGAGGGAGGATGTTGCGCCGAGATGTCAGCGCTGGTGGTCCCCAGGGAGTGAGAAGGAAGGGAGATGGACCCAGGATGAGGCTGCCAGGCTCAACATAAACCTTGTGATGCTGATTTGCACCCAAAAGCGTGGGGTGTGCCAGAAGATTGGCAGGTACCTCCAACTCTGCAGCACCAGTGCCCCAGCTCTCCCAGCAAAGCTGTTCAACCCATGGGTGCATCGCCCCAAGCACACGTCACTGCTCTGCAGGGACCAGCTCTTCTCCTTTCCTACATTTCCCTTCCTGCTCTGCTCCCCTCTTTACTTCTTGTCCCGTGCTGCTGCCTTCATCCATGCTGGGGTTAAATACCAACAAAGGAAAAGCTAGGGATGAAGGGGTTAATTACTACAGGCTCAGCACAAGCCAAGTCTGTAAGTGACTCCCTATTGCTATTTCAAAAAGAGGCTGCCTGGAAAGGGAAAGGGAAAAAAAAAAAGGAGAGAGAGGTTTACTTTAAAACCATCATTATTTCATCTGCAGAGTTTATACAATGGAAAATAAAAGCCAGGGTACGCGAAGTCAAATCATTTCTGTCTCATTAATGGTATGGAAATCGCTTTGTTTTTATAGGGGAAAAACAAACGTGAACTTGATGTGTGTGCGCGCATGCAACTCCTTTCACTGCAAAGGGCAGAGCAGTGAAATCCAGAAATAAAAAATGACTCAGAGGCCGTAGGATCTATGAGTCAGTTGAGCTGTTGTTGTTTTTAAACACAAGTGAGAGCACAATATGGCAGATAATTGCCCGGGCAGCCCTCCGCCAGCCCAGCCGTCCTGCGGCAGCACGTCTGCTCCCTGGAGCCTGTCCCAGTGGTGGGCACCCAGACCTCGGGGACCCAAACAAGGGTCCAGAGGGATGGAGCACGGCTTGTCCCAGCAGGAGTAGCTTTGGGGGAGAGAGAAAGTGAAATCTGGGGAGGAAACTTGAGATGTCCCAGAGCAGAAGAGTCTTGTTGAGGGTGGAGGAGAAGGGTCCCTGGAGTTGCCTGATTTCAGTGCCTGGGGCATGAGCAAGATGGACCATCGTGGTGGATGGAGGAGACGCACGGCTCCAAGGGCAGATGGAAGACCATGAGGTTGGGTGCTCTCCCCCTGTCCTCACCCACACACAGACATCAACTGACCAAAACCAAAGAGAAACTGCTCTGGCCAAATCCTCTCCGCCAAGTCCCACAGCACTCCAGCTTGCCTGGACAGTGCTGGCTTTCTTTTGGGGCACAATCCTGCGGTACCTCTGTGTGAAACATCCTAACACCTCAAAAGCAGAGCCACCGCACTGATGCATAGACAACTTGTGAAAGGTACCCAGGAGATACTGGAGATTACCAAAGGAGAAGGACGGACAATATTCTGCAGAGCTTGTCTCTCCCCAGGGTGAAGTTAGATCATGATGTAATTTAAGTCTCTGAAAGAGATTGGAGAAGTCTGCTGGTACGATCCATACCCAATTTAGTTTGTAATGGGACTAAGCAGTATTTGCTAAACACTTAATTTAAAGGGATATTTTCACAAAGGAAAAATAAGTGGTGGAATAAGTCAGTTACCAGCCTGTTTGAAGAAGGTCCAAGCAAACCAGAAATGTATACTGCATGTCTTTCTGGCACTGGGAAGCCCTGATGTCTAACACAATCAAAATCAGTCCTTTTTTATTCACCAGGAAACATTACTGGCTCATTCCTTGCTCCATACTGTACTCTGCCAAGTACAGTATTTATTATGCAGGACGATGTGGGACCACATACCTGAGGGCAAAGCCTGGTCCTCTGAACTGCATGCAGCCTGAGCACTGCTCGGTTTCCTGTGGGAGCCAGAGCTTGTGCCTTGCAGGGGCAAAAAAATGGGTTAATAATTTTTTTTGGCTCCTTTTGGTCTGCTCTACCTCTTCTGTGAAGATGAAGATAGTGTTTGTAAAACATGTAGGTGGATAAAAGTGGCCCAATACTTCAGCAGCTGAAAGTAACACCAGATCCCACCACCAGGGAACAGAACTGTGCTGGAGGAGGCTGAGCTGCATCCGAAACAAAAGTACACCACCTTGAGGTCTGGTTCTGGGAGATGGTGCAGCACTGTGGGATGCCACGGTGAGAATAGGCACTTTCTAACAGCTCAGGTCTAGCTCAAGCTGGAGCTGGCTGTGGGACATGTGGCATCTCTGTTACACAAGTCATTCTGGACAATTGCCATGGGGACTTCTGACCCTGCATAGTATCTCCTGGAAATGAGGGACGTAGCAATTACCCTGATGTAGCCCATCTGTGGCACTGGTGGTTGCTTCGTGGAGGAGGCAGCTGAGGAGTAACCTGCCAAGGGAGAACACACAGTCCTGGTGTTCTCACACGGGTCAATGGAGGAGCAGAACCCATCAGCGCTGCTGTTTTTAAGATTAAAACAACAAGTACTGTATATAATAGGGAAGGAATTTGTTTGTTCTCATAATAATTTTATGAGCAGCTCTGTTGTTGTGTAGCCATGTCATTAGCCATGGATGAAAGCCCAAGGCAAAGACTAATCCTAAATTCAACAGCAGCTGAAAGACTCACCGCTGGCCCAGGCTCACCCAGTGGGGAAGCAGGTCTCAGCTCAGGTTGGGTTTCCACCAGGGCACCCTCCTGAAGCAATGTGGCTGCAGGGCTGAGATAGAGGTGCTCCCCAGTCCCGTGTTTAAGTGAGCTGCTGATTAGAGAAAGCCGCACAGCACGACAGCTAATCTCCCAGGCCTTGGTCTCACTGAGTGCAAAGCCTGGGGATTACAAGTTGACTGACCTGTGTGGAAAAGAAGATGCAGAGGAGCTCCCGGAGCCACTGCAGTAACAGCGAGCTGAGAAGCCCCCTGCAGTTGCTGAGTCAGCATCAGCCCCAGCCCCAGGTGCTTAGATACGCAGAAAAAAAAGGGTAGAGCTCACTGTAGAACATTTATGACCTAAAAAGTATTATGGTTCTTGAAAAATAAAAGAAATTTAAGGACAATCTGCTACTGAAAAGACAGAGTATAATTTAAAAGTCCTATAATGGGGGTCTGCTGTGGCAGAGGCCTTGGTCCCCTTCTACCTCTAGAGGAGGAGAGCTGGAGGGTCACAAGCACATTAGCATCTCACACCACACACCCGTCCTTGAGCCTGTCTGGTGTTTAGTTGTCACAAAACAGCGTGTCAGAGAGAATATTTGAGAGCTAAAACTGCTCATTCTGCCCAGCAGCAAAACCGCATTGCCTGCACGTGCTGTTGCTTTGGCTGTAAAGCCAAACGCACCACGCCTCCACCTCCGTGCACCCCAGGCTTGCTCTGCAGTGATTTACCCTCTTTGGGGACCTCAGTGTGCAGAAAGCCAGAGCCAAAGCCAGGTGGTGGATGACCTACCTGCTCTCTGGGGCTGCATGGGTAGAGGCAAGCTAATGAGAGCCCTGTTTATCTCGTTGAGTTCCTACAGCTGCAGGAACCCTTGGCAGCTGAGCATCGGCAAGTGAGCGAAAAGCTCATCTGTTGGGAGCTGACTGCTTCCGTGGCTGCAGTGACGGGTCTGGTATGAAATCTTCTTGGAGAGTTGTTTTAGATGACTCGTTTATAGGAGAGGGGCCTGGACTACAGCAATGGTGCTTTGATGGGGCTGCCAGGTGGCCAAACGGAGAGCATGGGTGCCCTGTGGGCAATGAGAGGCTGGAGGGCTGTCCCAACACACGTGAAAAAAATATCCTGGTGTCCTTGGGTGGGGGTATCACCCCTCCTGCTCTTGTGGGATAGACTCAGGCACTTCTGGTATCGTTTTTTCCTTTATTCCTCTACTTGAAAATCATCTCATATTCTCTCAGTAACCTCTCGGGGGTCCCAGTTATAGATACCAGAAGACTTGATCCCACTCTCGTGCACAAGAGAACAAGCCTTCCTATTGATAGGAAGCCAAATTCAGTGTGAGCCTACCTATCGGTGACTTCAAACCATCTCTCCAACTGTCGTTCCACAATAACTTTGAATAACTGTACTATTTATTGGCTCACATCATATCCTTATGGCTTCAATTTATTTTTGGAAAACTCAACCCACATTTAATTAGTTTATAGTTTGTTCCAAGTTTTGCTTATCCAGCTTTTTTTTGTCTTTTTTTTTTTTTTTGAAGTTTGTATTTTGATGTTTAGCATTTGCCTTGGCAACATCTGGAATCCCTTTATGGAAGTGTATTGTTACTTTTACTGCTCGTGCAGCTTTATTAAATCATCTGAGTATTAATATTGAAAGTGTTCATCTGGGTCTAATCAGGGCCGAGATGAGCGATGTGGCAGCTAAATTGTACCTACAAGCTAATGGTTCAAGGACACAAAGTCCTGAAGAAACTTGCAGTGGGCTTTGTGCTCTTCTTTTTAGCTTGCTAGAAGAAGAAAGAGGGGGAAGAAAAGAGATATTCCTGCTCTGACCTTTCTCGCAGAGCAGATAACAGACTCGCAGCCTGAGGTAGTTTAGAACAATTTGTCTCCAAAAAATTTTGTCTACATACTGCTATATTTCTGGATCTCGTTTCCATATTTAACTCCTTCCTCTGCCCTGGCTTCTCCACTCTGCAGTGCAAACGACTGCCAAGTCAAGATCCCCACCACATGCACCGGTACAAAACTGCCGGAGCTGACGTTTTGCTCCAAAACTTCAAACAAACCTTTGATATAAATATGTAAATAACACACCTGTTGGATATAAATGCATAAATAACAAACCCATCACTCTTTTGAATCAACGACATCTGCAACCTGGATTTGTCCATTTGTTTCTCCTCTGCGGGGCCCCCAAATGTCCCTGAGGGGATGGTGCTGAGCCTGTGGTTCTGCATGAGCATTCTGCAAGCACAGCACGAGCCAGGGCACACAGGGGCTGGGCTGAAAGGGAGAAAGAAGAAATATGGCAGAGACACCACCAGGGCACAGCTCTGAAGGTGGTAGACCTGGGGTTTGGGGGAAGAAACCAATTTACCTTCAATTCTCTGTTCACACATGCTAACACCGATGGAGTTTGTAGAGCATGGTAGCCTTTGCTGTAGGTCAAGAGCACCATGCAAATGCTGAGCTTAATCTCTGACCTAGTGTGTGGTTTGACCCCGGCTGGTGGCCAGGTGCCCACATAGCTGCTCTATCACCCCCTCTTCTCTGCTAGACAGAGGGAAAAAATATAAGGAAGGGCCCCTGGTTTGAGATAAGGACAGGGAGATCACCCACATCTACTGCCCAGGGCAAAACAGACTCAGTTTTAGGGAAATTAGTTAAATTTATTAAAGAACAAATCAGAGAAGAGCAATGATAAATAAAAACAGATCTTAAAAAAAAAAATAACACTTTCCCCTCATCTCTGCCTTCTTCCCGGGCTTAACATCAATTCCAATTTATCCACCTCCTCCCTCCAAGGGGTGCGGGGGGACAGTGAATGAGGGTTGCAGTCAGTTCATCCAATGTCGTTTCCACTGCTTCTTCTTTCTCCAGGGCAGGATTCCTCACTCATCCCTGGGCCATTGTGGGGTCCCTCGCACGGGAGACAATCTTCACAGACCTTTCCCCAAACATGAGTCCTCTCACAAGAGACAGTTCTTCACAAACTGCCCCAACGTGAGTCTCTCCATGGGGTGCAGTCCTTCAGGGAAAACTGCTCCAGCGTGAGTCCCCTGCGGCATCACAAAAGCCCTGCCAGCCAGCCTGCTCCGACCTGGGCTTCCCACGGGGTCACAGCCGGGCATGGGGTTGTCCATGGGCTACAGGTGGACATCTACACCCTTGTCGCCTCCATGGGCTGCAGGGGCACAGCCTGCCTCACCATGGGCTTCACCACAGCCTGGGGGACTCTCTGCTCTGATGCCGGGAGCACATCCTCACCCTCCTTCTTCACTGACCTTGGTGTCTTCATATATTCTCACTCCTGTCTTTCCGCCAGTTGTTGCGTGGTGCAGTTCTTTTTTCCCATTTCTTAAATATGTTTTCACAGAGGTGTTCCCATCCTGTCATCACTGACAGGCACAGCCTTGGCCAGTGGTGGGTCTGTCTTTGGAGCTGGCTGGCATTGACTCTATCAGACCTAGGGGAAACTTCTAGCAGCCACCGAAATCTAGCCAGGCAAACCTAACACACCCACCTCCTAAACGCTTGTCCTTGAGAGGAGTTTTGCCTGGCATCCTGTGAGTCCTGCCCTGGCAGAGCGAGGTGGGGAGGTAAGGGTGGCTTACACTGGCTGCAGGTGCTTCAAATCCTGGCTGAAGTAACGATTTTGGTAGCTAATCCTTGGGTGGATGCAGGGTTGAGGTTACCCACAAAATCCCTGAGTACCTCAGCAGGGCCAGAGCAGCCCCTTGGACAGGCGGATGCTGAACAAGAGGTTGTGGGCAGCATCCTCACCCGCGCTGCTCCCAGCTCTCCTGCCGCCTTGCACAACACCATCTCTGCAGAGCCGCCTTTTAAGACTCACGTGGGTCACTTAAATCAAAATTTCCTCCTTCCAGCCTTCAGAGATGCAACAGGCTCTTCTTCTGTGGCCACGTTTCCCCTCCGCCGCCAACCTTGGCCCTACATACAAGGCCATGGGAGCTCGTAAACGGTTTATTTCTGTGCAGGAGCCTTCCAGCAGATCTTTTATGGCTGTCGCATGGAGGGGGGTCTGGGCCAGCGAGGGAAGTGGAGCAGGCACGCGAGATGCTGTCAGAGCAGGCTTCGCACCCTGGGTTTGGGAAGCAAAGAAGTTAAATATCCCTTTTCGCTCTTGTTAAAAAGGAAAGGGACTGTAGGCCTGGCCGTTGGCCACAGGCAGTTTTCAGGCGTTACCACCAAGGACTCAGGAGGTCCTGGAGGTTGCCCACAGACCCAGGGGTGCCTGTGGCTGTGCTCCTGTGTCAGCAGGGCTTTGCTCGCAGGGACTGAGGCTTTGCAAGCCATGGTCAGATTTTTTTGCAATTTGTTTCTTGATCAAACCAGCGACTGGTGACGGAAAACCTCTGTGGTGGCTGTTGCAACTCAGGGAAACACAACTGCTCTTTTCATAGGTAACACCCAGCCTTGCTGGGCAGCTCGAGGGAGCAGCAGCCAGAGAAGCACAGATGGTCATAACCTTCAAAAAATTAGCTTCTGTAGCTCAGGTTCCTACCTGAGTGCTGTGGAGTGTGAATTTATAAATACATGTTTCTACAGAAGCCACATAGTGGCTTTTTTTTTTTTTTTTTAGAAAAAAGTCATTTAACAGCCTTAAAACAGGAAGTTTAAATTTAGCTGGGATTTATCCCTTAACTGGGCATAGTTCACTCACCCTTCGTATAAAAATAGAGATAATTCTATGCCCATGAGATACAGGCAGAGCAGTTCCACACAGGCAGCAGTTAGTCCTGCCGCTGCGGCCAGATCTGGGGCTGAAGGGACAGGAGAGCATCTCATGCCGACCCAGGGCAGAGCAAGCAATGGAGCGGCTCTTACTGAGATCTCAGCCTATCGTTTATTGCTGAAAACACAGATGCTCAGGGAGCGGGTGGCAAACACATTTCATAGCTGAGGCTCTTTGAACACACAGAGGTAGGATTGAGGCAGCAGGAGAGGAGGGATCTGCCCCCAGCTCGGCCGTACATCCCTTCCCAGCACGTTTCTCCTTCCAGTGAGGGGAACAGATAAAGTCTTCAGGCTTGCAGAGACCCAGAGATGTCCCTTTTTGGATACTGCGTGCATGAGGGGAGACACCAGTTTGAGCCTAGGTCATAGAGAAAGGAATAAACTTCCTCTTAATGGTAAATGGTACTGGAAACACAGCAGGAAAACACAGTTCTTTGAGGCTTCCAGGTTTTGCAAAGCTCTCGCCCGGCAGGACCTGTCTCCACGCCACAAGCATCCCTCCATCGCCTCTAGCTCTTGGCACAATTTAAAACACATTTGACTGAGCAATAGAGCAAAATGAAGGCTATAAACAAATGCATGGAGAAACAGGGTCAGTTCAGGCTCCTTCTCCACTGACTGTGTGAATCACTGAAAATGATTTTTCTCCTCTCTGGGAAAAATAACCCCCCTTCACCACCTCTCTGCCCTGCAGCCTGTGGTGCCGGCGCTCGCCGCAGCCTGAAGACCAACCTGTGCAAGTGGTGCGACTCCACGCTGCCGGCCTGCGAGGAGAAGGTGTGCTACAGCAACTGCAACCTCAACTCCTACTGCGAGGACCCCTACGAGATCTGTGTGGCCATATGGTAAGCAAGAATTCCCTCATCAAAGGGGAGTGTGGGGGAAAAAGGGGTTTGCAGGGCAGCAGCTCATGGGAATGCACATCTACGGACCCCTGCACTTGAATTATTGCCCGTTAAAATAATTCAGAACTTTCTCTTCCTCTCCCTTGAAACTGGGGTTTAACTCGCCTCCTTCCCATCCCCTGAGAAAAGCCCTTTGCTGCTGCTGCGGGAGATGCCTGGAAGGCAAACGCAATCTTGCATTTCAGGCCAAGCATACGCTCTATCATATGGCCCGGAAGAGTGCCTCCCCCAGTTTTTTGGTCTCCATGAGCAAAACTAAAAAAAACCATCCATTTTGGGTTTGCCCAGACCTCCTCTTTTTTTCCCTTTTAATTTGGCTGCCAACGTGAAAGCCAGCCAAGCACTTATCGCTAGTCTTTATCTCAACCTGCTAATTAGTGTGAATGCTGTATGCCCCGCTTTCAGTAGGAGTTTGCATCAATATAATTGTTGCATTATGGACTTAAAAAAACCCAAAACCCAAAACCAACAAGAAACCCAAACAAACAAACAAAATCCACCCCCTGCCCCAAATTCCCCTACATGCACATGGAGAAGCCACTTTAAATCCTGGGTATGCAATCCAGCATCTCGCTGGGTTTCCCCACTGAAAGCCTCTATGTACAGGAAAAATCAAGAAATAAATGTCCATGCCAGGAAAGCATTCCCACAGCAGGGGATGGGGCTGCACTTTGCACCATGCATGGGGTGGGCTGAAACAGCTGGGGGGTGACAAACAACCTGCCAGCCCCACAGATGCCTCCTGGCATCTCCCACCCCATCCTAAGACTCATCCTGAGATCAGGATCCCTGCAGGCAGGGCTTACCTCCACCAAGCCAGCCTCGCTGCCCGTTGCTCACTTGCAGAGGCGTATCTGGCTCATCTGAACTTGTCCTGGCACGGGTATCACAGTCACAGCAGCAGCTTTGGCTCCATGCTCAGGAGCAACATCTTCCAGCATGCCCAGCTTGGGCAGCCTACAGGGGAGGGATCACACCCTCCTAGGACTCTTCCGCTGGAAGCTCCTCCACCGAATTACCTGGAAATCCCAAGAAAATGTGGGGACCACTGAAACCAGGGGACTTCACCAAATAGAGGTTACAAATTTACATTCTTCCCCCTGCTTTTATGTCTAACTTTCCAGCTGGCTTTGAAGGCATCGTGGAACTTCTCCGTACCTTCACCCTTCCACTTTGCACTGCTAGGTTGGGAAGCAAAGGCTGTCCCTAGAAAAATAATTAATGGCTGTAATTCCCTTCAAATGCCCCCAGAAAAAGCTACAATGCTTGCCAGCTGCCCACAGCCCACACTGGGTGTCATTCCCTATCACTTTTCCTCACCCTGGGGCTGCCCTGCAAACCCAACCAGTGCTGGGTTTCTCTGGGGAAGGCTCCAGAAACAAGGGTCAAACCCTGGCTCTCTGCTCTTAGCTCTTAATTAGGTGTTAATTACCCACTGGCTCTACAAGGCAGGTGCTGATGCTCCCCGGAGAAGGGCCACATCCCAGGTTGTGTTTCCACCGTGGTGCTCACAGGGCAGGGCCGTCCAGCCCTGAGGTGCCCAGCATACCTCACCTGCCGTGCCACAGCCCATGTGAGCCCTGCGCTGGCTCTCCGATGGTGAGAGGCTCCATCACAACACTAACAGCTGCTTCCTAATCCCATCTCCAAGCTCCAGCTCCTTTCAACTTCCACCTCTGCCTCACATTCCTAAATCCATCTAGGCACCCCAGCTTTTGAGGATCTCTACCATTCACTCCCCAAACTTCTTCCCTCGCTCAGCTTGGTAAAGAGTGGGTGGAGAAGAAGCCATGGGTCCAATAAAGACGACTCCACCATGCGCCAAAAGAAGAGAGCTCCCACACATCAGGATCTGGCCGTACTCGACCCATCTTGCCAAGCCCCCTCATGCTAAGCCAGTTCTGTCTGAATCCCTTGGCAGAGCTGGGGTTTTCTAGCAAAATGAGTGCCCTGTGCCTGGGGTGTTGAACAACCAGAGACAAACCCATCTTTTCTTCTTTCTTCTTTTCTTTTTTAATGTGAGATGCTTTTCCAGGGTTTTAACTGGAGTCCAATATAGGTGCTGCTGAGCAAAAAATGTGACACCAATGCTGAGCATCGGTGGTTACAAAAGCTTTAAGGACAACAGCACTATGGAGCTAGACCTGATGCTATGAGCCACATTTCAGTGAGTAACTGGAGTTTCAAAAATGAGACATTTTAGTAATAGACCTTGAAATATTTCAGCTGTTCTCACTGCACTTGCTGAACACTTGTACACAGTTAAATGCAACATGGGCACTGGGGTATTTTGAGTCTTCACTCTAGAAAGGGAAAAATCTCTTGGCAAGTCTTTAACCTTCTGACTCCTGTCTCTCAGCTGGTGGGAGGGACCATCTCTAACGTGGGGCATGTTACATGGAACTGAGGAAATACAGAGTAATTAAAAAAAAAAAAAGAAACAAAACAGCAAGGAAGTCTATCCTTTCTTTTTGAATCAAAGCACAAATTTCCCTAGAAATGCCAGGAAATTCTGCTTTTACCTCGTTGTCAATTATCTAAATGGAAATAAGGAGGAGCTAGGGCTTATTTTGCATCACAACCCTGGCTGTGCAGAGCCCCAGTGCTGCTCTGCTCCGGATCTGGGGAGGACTGGGACACCACCGGGTGACACAGCAGGTTTCATTTGTAGCTGCTGGGTGTCTGAAGCCATGATATAAACGTAGACACAGCCCCGCAGTCGGGGAGTCGTATCACCTTTACATTATAATTTGGCAGCGCCAAAGGTCAATCTGTTTCTAGAAATAGCCCCGACCAGTGACTGAAGGGCTCTACCGTCACAGGTCACCAGAGGCAGGAGCAAATGGTCCTGGAAGGACAGGCTGTGACAACCAGGAATTAGCCTAGAGAGAGCCCAGGGGATGAGATGGTGCTTAAGGGCTTCACCTGCACACACAGATTGAGAGGAGAAGGAGGGAAACACAGGCAGGAGGGCAACATGAAACACAAGTCTCTGCCGAGCAGGCATTTCAGCCGCCGTGTCTCCTGCCTCTCCTCTGCACGGGTGGAATTTGGGCAGCAGAGACCCCAGCTCCTTCTGAGGCAGAGATGTTATGACTGTGTTCCAGCAAAGGTGACATATGAAGTAAGACCTTCACTTTGGAGGGTTTCCTTACAACCATACTGCCCGAAAAACCTGCTGGCCAAGCAGGTCAGGCCCAAATCTCATGCAGGGAACTCACCCTTAGGGTTGGTACTACCTGGTCCTAGGCACGATTATTAACTGGTGATTTATCTACTGGAAACAGAGTCTCTAGCTTACATCCTGCTATTGGCTTCTGCTAAGCATTTCTCTTTTCACCCTTTAGAAGAGATAAAGGGCTTTAACAAAGCCCCTCCAATTAGAATTATACCAGACCTGTTGCCAACAAGTCAATCCCTCCATGACTTAAAATGAAGGATCTTAAAACCAGGTTTAAGGTGACATGCAGGTGACACAAAGGCTGAGGTGCCAGAATAATGCTTTGTCTGTTCATTTGGTGCACACAGGAGACAGGACAATGAGAGCATCAGGATCAGCACGCTCTGCCACAACCCCCACCGCCCCATCGAGAACCTCATGGTCCCCAACTACAACACCTCGCGCTGCATCATGACCCACCAGCCCAGCGAGGACGCAACCATCTACATCTGTGGCTGCGTGGATGAGCAGGAGTGCAACGATAAACTTATCTTTGAAAACCACACCAATGGTGAGTACTTTTGTTAATGTTGTTTAGCGTGGCAGAAGCACCCAATGCGAATGACAACTTGTGTTTCCAATAGAGTAGGAGATGGCAATGCCAGAAGAAGCTCCTTTTATCGTTTTCTTTGACCTCTCTCTATAAAAGCTAGGTAAAATTTGTATCCCTTTACTGAGCCCAATATTTTGTCTATGGCTAAACCATCCCTGCCAGCAATGCCTCTAGCTTTGCTCTGGAAAAATACCAGGTGATGGAAAATCTACCATATCTCTCAGTAGGCTGTACCCTCCAGCGCAGGGTGAATAAAATGGGGGACCCAAAAGCTGATGTAACCCAGCGTGAGTCAATGCTCTGACAGCTTTAAATAAATCGTGTCAGAGCAAATCCTGCTCCGACACACCCACGGGAACAGCTGCCGTCCACCACGGCTGCCTCCCAAAAAGGCGGCGGCGCCGGGGCACGAGGCTCAGCACCCGTCCGTGTCTCCTCTGCTGCTCTCCTGGGGATTTTGGCAGCGGCGTTTCTCTCGGCAGGGACAGCCAGAGCTGCCCTGGTGCTGTACACGTACATGAACGTGGCTTGGCAAACCTGTAGATGCTTCTGCAGGTGGCTGGAGGTCCAACAGGAGCTGTAAATCCACAGGAGGTAAAACTAAGAGGCAGCTCATTTCTGTACCTCGTGATGGTCGTGTACTTTGGAAATGTTTCCAGCTAGATCCTCAGCCTTTGGGGGCTTGTCCAAACGTCCCTAATCCCCAAATGGATCAGGTTTATCCACGCGTCCATCAAGAATCTGACCTGTAACAAAAGCAAAGTGAAACCCCTCCAATTTTCCATAATTATAGAGCAACCATATGCTGAAAATGAGCCTAAGCATAACCTGCAAGTCAGTGGCACAGCTTCTCCTGCAACACAACGAAAGAAAAGAAAAAAATTGCACAAAAATGCAAATTCCTAGAATAAACAAGCTGCTTTTAGTGAAGGCAAATGATGCTAAATTTGGCAGTCCTTGGCTGCTTCCAGAGCCAAATGAAACAGGTACACACACTTCTAGGGAGAGATAGTCAAATCCCAAAGCCAGTGCCGGGATATGTAATTTCACACAAAAATGACAACTGGCTCATTGGAAATGCCACCCCCGCCGAAGGCGTCCACAGACAGCCTCCCCCTACCAGCCAGCATGTCAAGTGCTGAAGCTCAGAGGCAGAGCAGTGCGAGCCATCAACAACTTGGTTTTGTGGGCCCAGTTTGGTAAGCCCCAGACTCAGACACCCCGTTGTTTATATCTGTTTTAAGAGATCGCTTGCAATTTAAATATTAACTTACAGGTCATCTTCAATGGTGTAGACAACTGCTGAGCAAGGAAATATTTAATACAGGTGATCATTTCTCCAGCAGCTGAAGCAAGCAGACTTTTTTCCTCATTTATTGATTTCTTAAGCCTTGCTTTCAGGTCAGGGCTGCTGGGTGGCACTGCCCTAGCACTGGGGCTGCAGGGAACTCCATATCAGAGCTCAGAGATCATCCTAACTAACATGCAGAGGCATCATTTCCTAAAGCTGTGCAAGCAGAAGTCCAGTGGGCATCTTGGGAAGGTGCTGGGTAGGGTTGAGCATGCAGAGTCCTCTCCACCCCTGTGTGCTGGCTGAGCCTGGCCTTGGAGGTCCATCTCCCCTCAGCAGGGATGGAAAGACCCAGGCAGTTTACAGAGCCACAGCTCTCACCAGAGCAGCTACACTTGCTCTCCATGGAATAGGTCTAAGCCAAGCTGCAATCCCTCCATATCAAAGGGTTTGCATGAGGAAGGGGCATCCTCATGAAGGAATTTGCTGAAGTTGTGACTTCCCGTTCTCAGGACGCACATATGCAACTCAAAAATACCTTCTCTTTCTTCAGAGTCTCAAAGATGGGATCTTAAGCATCAGGTAAATCCATTAAAGCAGTAGGTGATATCCAGGCCCAACGCTTTCCAAAATAAACATATTCCTGAGTTAGTTATTGATTTATATCAGTTTAGGTTGATCTTGTGGTTTGAACCTGATGCCTATTTTAGAAACGCTTTCACAGCCTTGCAGAAATTAGCTGCAGCACAGTTTTTTGAAATTTGCCAAGGAAAATAGCTAAACGTTCTGTTTTTCCAGAACCTGAATTATGATCTGCACACACTGAGGTCAAGCAGTGAGAGTTTTGCTTATGGAATGATTCTTATCCCTCTTCCCCTGGGTTATTATACTTGGCAGAAAAACCTCTGAGTAAGATTTTACTTGAATATCTCTACTGAAGTCAGCATGTTTATTCCAGGAATCATGAACATCAAAGGATCAGACAATTATATGCTCTGTGAGGGTTAGAGCTTTTTGTGTGCGTGTCCCCTGCCACTCCGATCATCTGAAGGCTGACGGCTTTAAAAGAAAAGCAGCCATGCCCAGTTGGTTGATGGGGGTTGGTGGTGTAATGCAGCAAGGAAGGAGATGCCAATGCTCGCAGAGCGTGCCAAAATGATGCTCCTTTACCCTAATCATCACATAAAGCATCCCAGTGCTCCCCTGCATCCCTCCTGGCTCTCTGTGCACCACAGGGGTCCAGCAAAGCTCCGGACCCAAAACCCTTCAGAGATTTGCTCTGTTGGAGCCTTGCCTTGGCTTTATCACTGTTATTTCCACCCCACCTTCCCTCGCCGTGAGCACAAGCCGCTGAAGGCGGGGACAAAAAGCCGCTGAAGGGCAGCCAAGCTGTACCAGCTGCAGCAGCAGGGTCTCCTGTGCCACACTGCCCAGTGTCCTCCACTCTCACGTGGCCAGCAGAGCCAAATTTGAGATCTAAACCAAGCAGCTCCCTTAGTAACTGCTTACCTCTGGGTTCTCTGCCGAGGTGGGGTTTGTGTGCAGCGTGGCCCCACAAAGGGCTGAGCTCACCAACAGCTTCACCTGTTTTCCTTCTCCGCATGATGGACACGAGCTATTGCAGAGCCACGGTGGCAGCATCCTCGCCTTTGCTTTCCTCCCCGCAGGCTACTCCATGCTGCAGAGCAAAGAGGTGATCCCGGTGGCCGCCATCAGCCTCCTGCCCCCGCTGCTGGTGGCGGTGATGATCACGGTGATATTTT
>NW_009736864.1:77935-120487 GCF_000703405.1 Apaloderma vittatum | reverse complement strand
TTGCCAGTGAAGACCGAAGCAAAAAAGTCACCTGAGCAGAGCACAGGTCCCTGTTGCTCGCAAGCTAGACCTTCACATCACCCTGCGCTCCCCTTCCCTGTGGCTTGGGGCTGCTGTGTCAAGTGTTTGTTTTTGGGCAGGACACGGTTTATTGCCCAGATTTGCTTAATGAAGCAAATGTCAGTGACTGGAATGGCAAACCAGGCTGTTTTCTGCATAGTTTGTTAAATTTGATTATGCCAGTTGGACAAGTTTTAGTATTTACACGCTGTTAGAAGGAGCAATTTAAATGGCTCTAAGAAGTGGGTAGTTCTTGTCTTTAATTTAGTGGGATACTGATTCAGTAAGGCTGTGGTTCAAGCAGTTAATGTACTCCTTCTGAATGCATGGCGTAGTGACTTACTACTTACTTATTTTCATCTATGCTACTTTATATAACCATGGCTGCTCCCACATGCTGGCCCCTGTCCCTTTGATGTGTATCAGCAGATGACATTGACCTGCTGGAGGGATTGGAAGTGTTGCAGGCAGATAATGATGTGAAAAGTTGGTAAAATTCCTGTGAGGTCTAGTGAGGGCGCAAGGGTAGAGACTTGAAGTTCACAGGGAGCTCTGTGGTCTGATCCATGTTTCTGGGTTTTTGTTTATTTATAGATCTAGATCAATCTCTGACTCCTCCCAAACTTTGCAGACCTCAGAATGGGAGCGAAAGGCAGCTTCAGTTTAATCAAAGCTGTTGGGTTGAGGCCAGTGGGGGTTATATGCCCAAATCTGGGATGAAAATTGCCTTATTCTGCGCTGAGGCATTAAGATGCTCCCTGGTAGATTTTTAAGTGGCTTGTGAGTGAACCTGTCCTACCTGCTGTGCAAAGAAGAATTAGTTGCCATTAAAAGTCTGTTCTGGGGTTTGTGTGTTTTGTTTTGTTGTTTTGGTGGTGTGTGTTTGGTTGTGGGGTTTTTTTTTTGTGGTTTGTTCTTTTATCAAGCCCTGCAAAACTGTGCCCTGCGTGAGGAGCAGACTTTATTGGTATGTTTCTGATCAATGTATAATCAGATATCAGCTGGGAATACTCTGTTAAAATAAATTATCAAGCACTCAGTCTGTGTCTTGTGGTAGCTGACAGGGAGATGTGAAAGCCCTTGGTTAGGTTGATTGCCTTCATGATATGCTCGATATGAGTTAACTTGTTTTTTGTACCTTATATCATTTCATTCTGCAGTAGCAAATAAAGCTTAGATGTAGTAAATGTAATGTCTACTGCTGCTTGATTTTACAGGCCAGTGAATAAATGAACTTCCTCTGATATTCCATATCTTCTCCTAATAAATAGAAATGCCACAGTGGGATTGTGTGTGAGTGACTGGGAATTACTTATCTCTAGCTTGTCTCCTGAAAGTTGTTTTTCTCATGCACTTGCATGTTTGCAGTTTACCAAGAAAATAAATTTTTGACATCAGATTTAGGATCTGTGATTTAAAGCTGAATCAGGGCACTCACCCATGTGATTGTTGAGTTGGGGGTCCGTGATTCTACAGTGCTGCAGAGTCAGAGACATTTGAAATCATATGCCTAATGGAATCTATTGAAACTAAAAATGATGAAAATTACTAATTAATCTTCAGTGTTGGATAATGAAGGGAGTAGCAGCAACAACTTTTGGTCTTGATCATGCACTGCTTCTTTCTAGCTTCAATTGTTTTCAAAACACGTAATTTTTATATATATATATAAAAAATCATGGTATGGGAGGCATTAGGGAGGCAGAGAGAGTGAAGATTTTGATGCGTTACAAACCCAGCCATCCTCCAGGTGGGTGCTTTCCCTTTTGCTGAGTCTTGGAGCGGGGACAGCCCTGCCACACCCCCTTGCACCGAGTCCACTGGGAAGCGGCGTGATGCTTTGCAGCATAGATTAAAGCCAAGAGAAAAGGAAATTGGAATGACTTCATTAGCATTGTGCATTTGACTGGTGATAAATTCCATGTGCCCGTGTGTCCCGTGGCCTGGGCTGGGGTCACCTCTTGCCCACCTGGACGAGCAAGCGGTGCAGCCTTGGCGCGTCGGAGCAAAGAGCAGCAACGTCTGTCCATGGTGCACAGGCAGTGACAGAACTTGGGGAGGAACCTTTTGGGATACGGGCTAAAAATATTTGGGTAGCAGTCTGAGTGAAGTCCTTTTCTTCTCGAGGCATGGCAAGGAAGGAGATGAAGGCTCCTCATCTGTTTGCTGTCCTCATAGCGCGACCTGCCTGCTGAATATCTGAGTGACAGGCAATCTGCCCTATCCATATGACCATATTGTTTTCCTCCCCTAATTAGCCTGGTCCTTACTGTGCTGATGAGGAAACAGATGCACTGAGCAGCAAATTACCTTCATCTCGCCTCCAAACAAAAAAGACACAGCACTTAATTGACTCATTTGATCTCCGGCAATTCAAAGCAAATAAAGTGGAAATATTTAAAAGTGGCGCTTCCGTTCTGAAAAGGGGAAAAGTATGTTGGGAGCGTATGTACGTGCATTGCTGGGTGCTCAGGGATCTAAAATGTCAAATGTGAGGGTGATGCTCAGGCTTATGGTGTTGCTATTTGATGTGTTTAAAGAGAGGCAGAGAGCCTCTTCTTCCCACATGGAAAAAGAGGTGAAAAAGTACTCTATTACTTCCTTTATCAACAACAAAATATTTGCATACTCAACTGCACCGCTATTTCTTTGCAGTTCCTTGGCAGTAAATGTTCCTTTTCAGTGCAGTGTGGCATGCTGTACATACTGGCAGCTGAAATGGCTCACACCTGCCTGGGCGCTGGCCATGCCACAGGGCTTCTCTGCTGCTGTGTTTTGTTTTTGTTGTTTTCTAATACAAAATATATATATGGATATGTTTTGGAATGTGCTGCTCAAGGGATTGAGAAGATATCTTCACAGCTGGTGCCCAGTGTGCACCCAGCATTGCTGTGGATGCCGTGTCCTGACACCTCCTTGCTGCTCTTGGGGACACTGGGAAGCTCTCGTCAAAGACGCACGTCGCACCTTCCCAGAATTGCCATTTGGGCAACAAGGATGCATCTGGCACAACACAGTTGAGCCTTAAAAGCTGAGAAGAAATTTTACAGCCTGTGTGTGTTTATGCCTGCAGCCACATCTCGGGTCCCCGAGGGGAAACTCATCTGGTCAAGGTGAATGGTCACTCCCTAAATTTACTGGCTTATCATGGCTGAACTTCTTTCATGGTGTCTTAATCCTTCAAGAGGTGGTTTCACCTGTAACTCTCTGCAGTGAATGTTCTGCAAGAAGAAAATGGCTTCCATACAGCTGTAGTGGTGACCACCCTCTTCCTTGGGACACTGTTGGGATATTTAAGGTGCAGATATTTGTTTTCCTCTTCCTCTTGCCTAGCTTGGCTTTACACACATGATATACATCCCGTTGATCTTTCCCTCTGCTGTGCTTCAGTAAAAGCTGTCACCAAGTCTACTTCAATTTCCACTGAACTTCTTTGACGTGTTTAAATGTTTGTCTAAGTGCATGTGCAGAGACTGCTCAGAGATTTGCGTAGTGGTAGTACCCTGTTGCATCTTATCAGGATGTAAATGAGTGTATTCATGCCAGCTTGTGTTTGGTAGAGGAGGGATTTCTTTGGTTTTGACACCTAATAATTTAGAAGCATTAAGCTTTCTCTTTAAATGACTAAACTTTCCTGTTTATGCCTGTGAGATGGTTACTGAAATGTGCTCAGGTAATACTGACTCAGTGGTCTTTGCCCTACCTTGCATCTCTTCTGCTTCTTTTGCTAAGCTTTCCACCTTCTTTTCCTATGCCCCCCACCTTCTGCAGTTGTTACAGATCCCTATTCAATAGTTTGCTACTGCTATTGGGTTTGGGGTGTTTTTTTGAAGACCTTTTTCTAGTTGCTTCCCAATTTTATTTATTTCCCTCTGTTTTGTCATGCAAGCATGGAAGAAAGCTTTTGGACTGAAGTGGGCCAGTTCAATCAGGAAAGCTCCTGAGCATGCCCAGCCTGAATGTGCAGTGGTAATTCACTAATTAAAGTAAACAGTGCTGTAAAGAAAGATGAGGACTGACATAATTAGAAGGGCTATTTTGGATGCAATATGAATTACACATGCTAGATTTACCATGATAAGAATCCCAACACGTCTGTTATCTTGGTGATTTTTTTTCTTTATTAAACATGAGGTAATATATACTTTTTCTAATAAAAAATTAGATATGGTAATTCCATTTTACTAAAACATAAACCTTGTAGGTAGTAGAGTCGGATTGTCTGTAAGCATCGTTCTTGCATATGTATTTTCCAAGATGTTTTTTCATCTGATTATATATAATGCTGAATTTCTTCTATCAGAACAAAGAAAGTAGAAGCAAAGCGTTAAGCTACAGAAGGCAGAAACTACAAGGGAAAAAGCAATGATACCTGTAAACAAGAATATTTGAAAGCTCTCTTTAATTAGAGATACAGTAAGTGACACCTTTTTACCTAGCATTGTATAACTCTCATCTATTTAATTATGTGATACTTTTAACATTGCATGTGCTTTAACAGAAATGAATAAATGAAAAAGTGCATATGCCATTGAGCTAGACTGTTACATGTGTTATGAGCTGTTTGTATTTAAAATAATTTGTTAGAGCAATACTCCTGCAGTTTGTAGTAGTAGTAGTAGTAGTAGATATATATTCTGAAATTGGAGGCCATTTAAAATACAGATGGTACATTATATACCTGTATGCTTGCCATGCACTCTTCTGAGGAGAATCAAGATAACAGTCAATGAAAATAAAGCTCACCTTGCTAGTACAGGTTATTTTAGGTGTTTTTGTTGTTGTTTGGTGGAGTATTTATTTCTGTATGTTTTTTTTATTTTCAAAGTGTCTATGTCGTGTGTAGCGGCTGAGGCCGTTCGGGGATGATGTGTGTCATATCTGTTTGATGAAACAGCTTCAGCAGGAAGGTTGACCAACAGGTTCCTTGATCCATGTGGTGCTGTCTGGTCTTCATGCTGTTCCATGGTCATGAGTGTTTGTGGATGAACATATAACAAGTTGACAATGCAGATGTCGCCTTCTAAAGTGAATGGTCTGGATTGTGTGTGTTTTCATGGGGTAGTTTGTGCTGTTGGTGGGCCATGGGGCAGGGCAAGTAAATACACAAAAATCTCTGGAAAAGGAGCTTCCTTTTGCTAATCCTGAAAAAAGAAGTGACTGGTGCTGTTGGCAGTCAAGTCTTTTGTGCTCAAGAGATGTTTTCCAATCGCCAGGCTGCGAGTCTGGATTTTGTTGGTCAAAGAAAGTCTGGAAGGTGCTGGGGAGATGGCAGGAAACCTGCATGAAGCCTGCGAGGCTTGAAACCTTACTTTGTTCCTATCATTTCAAGATTATTGTCGATTGGGTGTGAGTTTTTTGTTGTTGTGGTTTTTTTTTTTCATTCTATTGCAGCTTTGGCTGCCATTGCAATCAGATTAGTCCATCTTGCCACTCCTAGACAAGGCAGTTCTTTGGAAATCTGCAAAATTGGGGGTGGGATTTCAGACCGAAGGAACCCTTGAACCTGTCTGGTTCCTCAGTCCTTGAAAATCTGTCCTAATGCAAGGAAAGACTGGGAGGCCCCAGTGTAATGTTGAAACACATAGTCTGGCTGGATCTGGCACTGTGTGGGCAGGCAGAGCAAGACCCTGCAAGGGGTCAGCAAAAAGAAGAGGATCATCACTCTTAAGTCTCTTTATTGTCCTTTTGCTCCTCAGCTCAGGTTGAAGGAGTGCCCTAAGCATCTGAAGTGACTTGTTGAAAAGCACTCAGATGTGTATGTTCCTGCCCCATCAGGATGGATGAACAAAGCAAGAAGATTAAGAAGTTGCTTAATAGCGTAACAAAACAATGAAAATGGCATTAAGGGCAGGGAAAAAAAATAGTCTAAAAAAAAGAAAAGTAATTTTAAACCATGACCGAAAGGATCAGCTTTTGGATGCTGTGGTGACCATCCCGGGACTCCCAGGCATTACTGACAGCTCACTGGGGAGCTGTTTTGGTGCTCTCCTTCCTTAAGTTTGGAGTGCTGATAGACAAGTATTTATGTGTGTGCTACACCACTGCATTGGTCATCTCATTGCAGAGTGGAGAAATTAATTGTTTCACTATGAACAAGATCTGAATGCTGAGTGCCTTCCTGAACCTCCCTCTGCCTCTCTGCTTTTATTCTTTCAATATTTAGCCAAGGCTGCTGAGCTTAAATCTAAGATTTCCTCATGTCTTTGCATACATCATTGAGGGACTGTAATTCTATAAGCTAGAATAGGCCTCAATTAATCACCTTTTGAACTCAGTGGTGCAGCTAATTGAATGAAACTTGCTGGGAAAGACACAAAATAATTAGTTTGCGTCTGTTAGGCTGTCAATGTGTGGCTATTATAACAGGGTTTCTCTCCCACCCCCCCTTTCTTCTTCTCATGACTACAGTTTACATATTTTAAAAGTATAATTAACATGAAGAGCCAGAAAATGTTTTCTTTCTTTGTGCTGAAAATGGCTAGTTGTTACTTGTCAAGATAACAGGATTTCAGGAACAGAGAGATAAACGCTGCACCTTTCGTGGAGGTCTTCCCAAGAGCATTTCCAAAGTGATCCGAAGGCGTGGGGTTTCTCAAGGGCTTACGGAGGTGGTGATGCTCCAGTGAAATTGTTTAAGACTGCGGGTACCTGGGTTACACTTTTGTCCCATTTCTTGACTGTTAATGAGGGATTTCCCTCATCCAAAAGGAAATTGCTCTTTTGCACTTTCCCTCCTGTTTTCTGCCAAACAGGAAAGTGATAAAAATGAGGTTTCCTTGTGATTGCTAAATGTTTTGAGATTTGTGGGTGAAAATCACCCTAACTTGAGTAGTTACTTGTTATGAAATGTGATCTAAGGTATAAGCCTCATGGTACTTACTCGAGTAAAATGGCCTTGATTCACTGGCAGCTGGACCCAGGCAAAAGTACACAATGCTGTTTGTGGCTTATGTCTCCCAGTGTTTTACAGAATCACAGAAAGGTTTGAGTTGGAAGGGACCTCGGAGATCATCTAGTGCCAACTCCCTGCCATGGGCAGGGACACCTCCCACTAGACCAGGTTGCTCAAAGCCCCATCCAGCCTGGCCTTGGACACTTCCAGGGAGGGGCTGCCACAGCTTCTCTGGGCAACCTGTTCCAGTGCCTCTCCTCCGTCATAGTGAAGAACTACTTTCCCATATCTACTTTACATCTACCGTCTGTAATTTACCCTCATGTTTCCCAGTGGTTTATCTAATAGAGGAAATGTAGAAAACCTCTAAAATGGCATGGTTTGTTTTTTTTTCTTAACTGGATGTGAACACCTGGTAAATATAGGACCTCTCCTGATGCTCACTGCTGTGGGGGAAGAATTCACTGAGCAAAGCACCCCAGTACATGCTGACTTCAGCACATGAAATGCTTTCATCTCTATCAGTGGGGCTATAAACACAAGTTCAGAGGACTTTTCTTGGGAAAAGAAGGATCAAGAAGAGAGAGTTTTTAACTTGCTGGTAATTTATTCCATGCAAGTGCGATACCCTGTAGTTATTAGCAATGCCTGTGGTAAACTGCAGTGTTTGGACTTCACAATTTCGTAGACTATGGCAAGAGCCAGGTTTCTCTCTGTGAGCCAGCAGAGGGGAGAATCCTCATCTTGCAAGCCCATGGGGCGCTCTGCTGGGGCTGCCCTGAGGCTTGGGACTCTCCTGGCATTTCTACCCAGCTGACTGATGTGTGTTTGCTCATAATTAAATTTCTCTTCTTTTTTTTTTAGTGAAAAGTAGATCTGATTTAAGTGCCTATCCTGATATACGTGCACACAGGAAAGGTGAACGTGTGATCCATCTTGTGGTGGCTTGTGCTATATGTTTGCGCTGTGCAGGATACTTGGAGGTGGTGCGCACCTGCAGGTTGTTAGCAGCCCAAGGGAGCAAATCTCAAGAATGCAGTTATTTTATTCATTTGAAAATAGATGCCTATCATATCATCTGGCCTCCTACATGATTTCTGTGTTTGCAGGTGATGTTGGTGCTGCTGAAAGGTGTCGGGCCCTCGCAGCCAGCACTGCTGCCGTGTGTTTGCACCTTTGCCTCCCAGCCTTTTGGTCCCATCCACCTTCCCTCAATAGCGCTTTTCTTTGCAGCATGAAAGCTTTTCACAGTTGAGACCTCACAACATGAGGAGGAGTGGTTACTTTTCTTTCTTCCTTTCCCCCCCTCCCCGTTCTGCTCTCTGCATCCACGGTTTTTGCTCTCCGCTGCCAGGTCAGAAGCTCTTTTGTTCCATCAATAGGGCTGGCCAAGCTGGGGGGCTGTAGCCCTCTCTTTTTACCTGTTTAGGGAGAAACATAAAGGTAGTGTGATGAGGCTGGGCTTCAGGAAGATTTTGGCTTGTTCTGTTTCCTCCATGTCTGAGAATTTGTTCCTGAGCAAATGCCAACTTTTCCCATGTTGATGCCCTTGGATTTGAAAACCAGCATGGTATCTAGTTGACTTTATGCTTAGGTAACTTTCTTGTCAAATACTTAATTTTCATTAGCTTTCTTATTAGACTATTTTTTCTGTGTAGAGTTTCATGTAATAATAATTGGACATTAGTTGAACAAATCTAAGTCAGCAGTTTTCAGTCTACAGAACACTTGTTTCTTTTTTCTTCTTTTCCTCTTTCTTTTCTTTCTTTTTCCCTTTTTTTTTTTTAACAGATGAGATGCTTTTTGGTAGAAAGACTTGGGTAATTTCTTCTGATCTGCTTTCAGTTGTCATTACTGCCAAAAAAGGGCTTTTTGCAGGTACCTGCTGCTCCCAAGAAATGTCCAAGCTGTGCAAGTCTCTGCATTGTGGGGCTGAGCCTCGTGGGCTGGGATGGGAGAGCTGATGCTGTAGATGGAGCTGTAAGAAATGAGACACAGGGTTCTCTGATGTGAAGACCACCTGCTGTTGAGTCAATATGGGGAACGGGGATGAGAGGTGATGGGTTGGATTCTAAAGTTGATGAGCATTCAGCTTGTGTGTTTTCAGGGCCTTGAATTTCAAGAACACTGGCTGCTGCCTTCTTTCACTTTAGTGGCCTGTTATATCTATTATTTCTAGAGCTGATAATGAATAATTTTGCCACTAAGAATATCTTGTTTGATTAAGTCAAGATGTTTTAGAAAAACTACTATTTTGGGTTTATTATTTTCCCATAACAGTTGAGTTTTCAGACTGCCTTAGCTTAATAACTGGAGAGAAACTGTTAAAATTCTCCCTTTCTCAGTCAACTTCTCAGTATTTCTTAGACAAAACTGAAATAAAACATCTTAACATCCTGAAATGGATAACCAAATGTTTTGCAAAACTGGAAAGCAAATGTTTAAAAGTAAGCTGAAACTGGGAAGACACCTTTTCAAAAGAGAAGAAAAAATAATAAATCTGTGCTTCTAAGACGAGTTTGCTTGCAGAAAACCAAACTTTGGAGAAGGATCCTTCCTTCTTTTGCTGCTTTTTGTACAGGGTAATATTCTGCAAAAAATCTCAAATACCTCTGGCTGGTTTGTTTGGCACTAAGGGATTAAATGGGCAGGATTGTATCCATGGCAATGCCAAAAGATGTGGAGGAAATTATTCTGCTTTGCTATGTGTATCTCCACAAGTACAAAAGGTGAGGTGGTAACACTGCTTCCTCCTTTAAATGAAATTGCCTCAAGTTATTTTTGGGGAGCAAAACCGTCTTTTATTAAATGTCTCTCCAGCAGACACTGCTGGTTGCTTTCCTGGCTGTGACCCATCTCTGGTCTTCCTGGACTGTGTGAAATCTGGAGCAAAAGGGTGAATACAGCTATATCAGCACCCATGGTGGGTGAGGATAGCCAGCGCAGTCTATGGTCCAGATTATACATTTCTTATATTATCTGGAGCTTAAAATTAATTGCTTCATAAGTTTGAGCAAGCAACTACAATTCTTACGTGGAGTGGCTTGTTTTGAGGGATGTATTTAATAAGATTATGGAAATGCCATTGGAGTAAAATCCAGATTTTGTCAACAGTGTAGACTTGCAATATTTGGCTGTTTAACTTTTGCTTTAAAATCTCATTTGGTCGTTATCCAGGGGCACGTCTCCATCCAGGCTGCATAGGGTTGCATATGATTTTCAGCACCTGTGTTTTAAATGAGAACTTTTATAAAAGGACAGAAGTTATTACAGCACAAACTCTGTGTGTGTAGTTAGAAGAAAAAAAAACCACAAATAAATAAAAAAAAGTCTTAACAACCCTCATCAGTCTGTAGGAGTTGGGATGAAAAGAGCTAACGATTGCTATCTAAGTGATAAATGGGTGAGTGTCTGAAAGGGCTTTGGCAACAAGAGAAGACCGATGAAGGCAAAAAGACAGATGAAGGCAAAATGTCCGCTGTCTGCCTGCTTTTTGTTCTTTGAAGAATATTATGATCAAATTATATTTGGCAATCTAGCTCCTAACTTGAGTCTAAATGATGTTTTGAATGAGATGGCATAACAGTAATAAATTAGAGCAATTAGTGACTACGTATCACTTTTTCATATAGAAGCGGTGTGCCAAAACATAATGTGAAGAAGGAAAACCTTATTTTGGAGCATGAGATGAGCACATGCCTGTGGGAAACCCGTGTTGGGGTGTCTTCAGTTGGTTGCTCTGTGGTCCTACTTTCTCCAGTAGATGAGTTTTACATCATTATCTGTGGGAGTGGGATCCACATGCCTAGGACTAGCCTGTGTGGAGCACTCTGTTATGGTTATGCTACAAGGTTGCTGAAAGGATTAGGATGGAACTTGGGGATTTCATTTTGGGAAAGATATTGTGCTCAGATCTGACTGCATCCACTGAATTTGCTGTGTTTAGGCTATTTTTGACGGTCCTGGACTCATTCAGCGCATGGAGTGGTGTAGAGATGACCACGGTCCTTTTTAATGCCAAACCAACCCAATTCAGCAAGCAGTCAAGGACTGGGTTCTCCAGAAGCACCTTGTGAAGCCTCCATGGTACATAAGATGATGCTTAAAGTTCATTGTAAGAAATTTAATGTGAAGGGATGAGCTTAAGCTTTATGGGATTGGGCTGCGAGCATAAGAGGGACATGCTTTTCTCTCTATACTTCTGGAAAGGTCACTGACTCGGTGGGATCCTGCCCTCTTAGAAACCACAGCCCTTTCATTTTTCAGGTTTACCTGGAGCAGTGTTTCTGGAACAAGGAAGTCAGATAAGACATCTTGGCAGTGTGAGGCATTTGGGTTGCGCACTGCCTGGTCCTATCAATCCCAGTAAGCGTCATGGGGCTGTGCTCGTCCTGGGGGAGAGTTGTGCGTTGTCTCACTTGCTTTGTCACCTGCTTGGAAATTGCCTCTTGCGGGGCATGTTGCTGTTGCCTCCAGTGTGAGGTGTTGTTAATGTGTGGCCTTCAAGAAGCTTGTTTCCTAGCATCTCCCCCACCGAGGATGTAAAGCTGAGTGCCTGCAGCATCACCATCATCCTTCAGCTCGTAAACTGTGCCTGTGCTTTTCTTTTCCCTTGCTCCCAGAGTCTATAAAACTTAACTCCTGGTGAGGAGATAGCGGTGTGAAGTTTTTAAACTGGTGAGAGCAGAACTCCTTCACTTGAAAATATTTGCAAAAGGGTATGCAGAGGGGACCCATGCGACTTTGTGCATCTGCAGAAGCAAGGACTCAGAGCAGATTTTATCTGTCTCTTTTTACCCTGACACTGCATTTTCTTAACATACTACTTGTAAAGCTCGTTTACTGTGCTGCCGTTCTGAGCTGCAAGACTTGGGAGCTGTGGAGAAGAAACTGCTGTGCTCTTCTCTTTGTAATGCTGGAGTTGAAGAGAGCAAAACGGATTTGTCATATGGGAACAGCCGGCTCTCCTTCTCGCTTTTTAACATATGGGGAAGGGCTATATGCTAAACAGTTACACATTTTTTTTGTGCTGCTGCTCAGCAGCTGCAGCAGGGAGAGGGGTTTGGGCCACGCTGGTCTCGGAAAGAAGGATGTGATGGAAAAGTAAAGGCTATGTCATGCTAACAGTAAATCTTACTGAAGAGGTACCTCCTGCTTTTCAAGAAGATAAAAGGCTTATATAAATAAGGTAGCCAGTAAAGTTTAATGAAGAAATGGAATACCAGATTAAAAATGCAAATGCCAACTCACTTGATAAAGTGTCAGCCTTCTGATAATGTGCTGGTCCCTTGAACTTAAATTGATTAATCAGTCCACTGTTCTTTTCTTAAGCACTTGTACACTGAAAGAAGGAAATATAGTGAGCTTTGGTCCTGCGCATCAGTTAGTTAACTATATGTTTATGTAATTATATGTAGGTAACAGTTCTGTATAACCTGATCTAGTGGGAGGTGTCGCTGCCCATGGCAGGGTGGATGGAACTAGATAGTCTTTAAGGTCTCTTCCAACACAAACCACTCAGATTGTATAAAACTTCTGGTAATAGTGATCGTAAGTGTTTATTGGCTGATATAAGTTTATTTTTCTCTAATTCAAGTCACTTCCTAAGATAAGCTTTAATGCTGTTCCACGTTTCTGTCACTATTCCCAATTTGGAAGTAGCTCAGTCTCACCAGATTGGCAATGATACGCTGTCATGCTCAGAGTGGATATTTTGACAACTTCTGGTGAAAACAAAACAGAAAAAAATTCAGGGCTCTGTGTGGAATTTTTAGTGCTACTGGCCACTACTGTATAATTTCATCTACAGTACAGTTCTCAAAGTGCTCAAGCTACCCTGGGGGGAAGGTTTTGGATGCCTACTGTAATCTTGCCTGATTCTTCTCTCATTTCCTTAAACTTTGTCTTGAACGTGCAGCAGATTTCTCTCAAAGCTGTTCATCGGCTTCTTGCCACTTGCGTGTCCTGAGAGTGGAAGGGATGTGCCATCCCCCCGCTGAGGTTTGGATGCCTCTGTGTTCACCAAGATTCAAAGAAGCAAGAATGAGATTTGTTGTGTTGTTCCGCATGGTAAATCAGGAACAAAAGCACTTGTTTTTAGCTCCTTTCAGATTTCGCAGGTACTCAACATTTTATCCAGAACCTAGCCTGAGCTGTGTGCTCGTCTTGGTGGTCTTCAAGTCTAGTACTTAATAATGGAGAGACAGTGAGTGTCTGTGCTCTTTCTGACTTAAGTGATGAAAGTGGTTGGCAGATGGGATCTCTGAACTGTTCACAAATTCATGTTGTGCTTTGGGGGACTCAGCCTGCTTTGTCTGGCGTGACATCCCTAAGTTACACACAGGAGGCACTGTCCCATCTTTGTGAATTTGGAGGCATTCATTCTTAACAAAAATAATTTGCTTTGTTATCAGAGCGAATGCATGCAAATATGGAGCTGATTGCATCTACTGCTGATTGTATCAACTTGCCAATTACAATTTTGAGTTCTGCAGTTAATTCCCTTTCCCCTCAGTTTTCTTTGGGAAAGGCCCTAAATCTATCAGGACCTCTGTCTTCTGTAATGAGTCAGCTCCTCTGTTTTCTTAAATTTCTGACTACCATATTTGAAATCACTGCAGGCTGTGAAGACATTATGTAGAAAAGGAATAAACCCTATATTTTTTACATTGCAGTGCTGTAGAGCAAAGGAGAGTGCTTCACCCTTTAGCCAAGAGGAGGAGTTACTTGCCTGAAATTTGTTGTTTTAGAAGCAAATTCAAGTCTGTGAGTCACAAGGAGGGACCAGAGAGGGGATAGTCAGTCTGATGAATTATTTTAAGTAAAGCTCTGGGGAGAAGCTCTGAGGCTGAAGCTCATGAGAACTTGGCCACTTCCTTAAGGAGCAGATGGACAAGGACCAGCTGGACAACCAAGATGAGGCCAGATGGGCAGAGTTGAACGCTGATTAGGAGAAGAGCACTGTGTGCAAGAAAAGGCTTTATTTGATTATTTCTGGACAATGAGGGAGGTAAGGTGATGCTAGAAGGAAGGAACTGGAAGCATTGTTCAAAACATCTAGGTTTGTCAAATATATTAGGTCAAAACTATTACAAATTCTTGAATAACCAGGTGCATATTTTTGGGTCTGCTAACCTTTCCGGTCCAGTAGGTCATATATTAATGAGTTGCAGTCCCACACTAGTTTTTACTTCATAGCCTGTGATGTCCTCCTTGGCACTGCAGCCAGAGGTGGTCTGCCCTGACTTCCCCTCAGTGGTAGGGAGTGGTTGGGGGGGGGTGGTGACCGTTGTTCTCCTCAGCCTTTTTGGTCTCGAGGCCTTCAATGTGAGCAATTAGCTCCTTAAGGGGGATGTTGTGAGACTCTTAAATGAGAGGCATCACTTCATGTGCCAAGCAGTTGTTATAAAAAGATGCACCTTGCTGCTAAGACTGAGTGATTAATTTGCAAGCCAGCAAGTTGTTAGATTGTGCTAACAATTACCATATTTGATAGATTAAAGCCCACACTAGGATATCTGTTGCCTTGGAATTTTGTTTACAGTTCCTGATCTGTGGCAGGCAAAGAATTCATGATGTGACAACTAGTATAGAATGTCTAGAATGTCTCGATGATCCTATCACGTTTGAAAATAAAGTCCAAGCAGAAAATTTTGCCCATCTGTTTGTTACACAGGGACCCAGCCTCACCAACCCATCCTGATGAGAAACTTAGCTTTGTCTTACAAGAAGTTGCCAGGTGTAAGTCTCTCCAGAAAATATCTCTTCTGCAAATATAAAATTAAGAGATTGGGAAACATTTGCCCCAAAATGAAAATGTGACCTTTTAGACTATAGCTATATATACTGTGGGTGTAACTGTATTTACGTATGAGCACAAGGAACTTCAGTTTCTCTTCTCGGAGTTGTTCCAGTTTGGCACTAAACATGCTTGATTATGCAGAGAGAGAGTTGTCTTTATGGTCTAGTGGTCTGAAGTTTCGTATTCTTCAACATGGAGGATAAAACCATGTGGGAGACTATGGTGAAAGATGAGGAGAAGAAAGTTGTTGCTTCAGACTTCTTTCTGGTCAGAAGTGTTGTGCTATAAAAGGAAAATTTTGCCCCTTCTGAATTTTGGCCTGAGCATTGCAACTGCTATTAACTGCCCTCCTTCACAGCAGCATTGCCTGCGAAGACAAGAATAGATGTGCCCCAAAACGCCTATCCCTTCAGGAGACTTTTGACCTGCATCCTTGCTTATGTAAAGTTTTCATACCTTTTATGTCCTTCTTTGCCAAACCGCCTTATTCTTTTTGACTCGCAATCAGGCCCTGTTTTAATAACTTGCGAGCCCCTGTTGTCCTCACAAATCGGAGAGGAGAGCTTCGCATGTCAGAAACCTTTAGCAGCGGGCAGCGCGTGAAAGGTCATCGTCCACCCGGTGTGATTTATGGGCCCTGGGCGGCTGGACCGCTTCCCTCCTCCTCATTCCCCACATACCTCTGTGCCCGTGTCATTGCTGGGCACTCTCTCCCTCCTTCCCCGCCCTGTTGTGTTACTACTATTATTTCTTTTTTAATGTCGAAATGAATGATGGTAACCGCCTCCTACAAACAAGTTTTGGGGGAGGAAAAAGACGACGTGAACTCTGTTGACCCGGGCGATGCGCAGAGAACAATGCCACCCTTGTTCCGCTCTCCCTCTCGGGCATCCGCAGCTTGCCCGGCCCCAGGAATCCGGCTCTGTCCCAGGGATGCAGGACGGGCACGAGGGCATGGCGTGCTGTGCTGGCCAGCGGCTTGTAAAGGCTAGCATAGAATTATAGAATCATTTAGGTTGGAAAAGACCTTTAAAATTGTGGACTCCAATCACTAGCTCAGTACTGCCGGGTCCACCGCTAAACCACGTCCCTGAGCACCTCATCTACACATCTTTTAAATACCTCCAGGGATGGTGACTCAGCCACTTCCCATGTCCCTCAGCATTCTGGTGATGTGACACCATGTCCTCTACAGAGGTTTAGCATGGCCTGGATCAGTCATTTTTTTATTTTTATTTTTATTTTTATTTTTTATTGTTGTTTGTTTGCTGTTTTGGGGCAGTCCTGCAGACCAGCTGGAGTTAACAAGATGATTCATAGCCACTTAGTCTTCGGCATTGTCATATCGATTCTGCAATCATCACTTAAGATATCTCTATTACTATCTTTTTCCTTCGACTTTTGGTAAATTTTCTACCTTCTGCCCCTCATAAAGCCAGTAGCAGAATACAAGAATGCTTTGAAATTATATTACCAGGACTGCAGCTGGTATACATAGATTCTACCTTAATGGAGCTGCTCTAATTTGTATTACCTGAAGATCAGGCTTCCCTGTTTGTTTATTTTCAGAACTTTTGCTAGAAAGTAGCTCTCAGTGATAGATTCCTGTTCGTTAGAAGGGAGAAGTAAGGAAATGAAAAGGACAGCATCTTTCCACCTTTGACATTTTGTAGACAGAAAAGGATTTTTCTTTGTCCCTAGTTTGAAGCTGCACTATTCCTCGCTTCTTTAACAGGGGTTAAATTTTTGTCTTCAGCTTTGCCTTATATGGGAAAAGAAAGAGAAAAGATGTTTTCCACTTGGGTACCTGTGCTCAATCTTGAATGTAATGCCCCAAGAATGCTTTTTGTCACTCTGTTACCTGTAAGGACTTGGTTTAAGTATTTATATTCAATATATGCCTTTGGGAGGGTTGGCAGACCCATTATGAATGAGACTTCCTATGAAACAGCTTCTCAGTAGGCATATCAAAATCACCTCCTTAGTTTATAGTGGATAAGATGATAAATGGGGTGGATTTTCAGTAGGGTAATTGTAATTGAATAAGAAATGTGTTTATCAAATGCAAATGATGGAAGAGAAAGGAATTAATGCATGAACACAGGTGGGAAGTGTTGAGTTGTTACTGCAAAAATTTAAATAAAAGTGGTGTATCCTGTTGTGTGATGAGCCACGCAAACAAAACAGTCTCTAAAAAGCGCTCCTCTGGCTTTAATGTTAGCATTAAGCCCAATAACCAGCCGTCTCTGCCTCGGGGCCTGCGGTGGGCAGTTGGAACTATGGCACCATGGTCTGCTCGGATCGTGGTGGTTTGGGGCTGACCGTGAAAATGGTAGGAACATACTTGCAAAAATAGCTGAGCACTTGGCTGCATCTAAAACAAAGCTGGTTGAGTTCTCAGTGAAGCTCAACATTTTGGTTTGAAAGGTTGACTTATTTTAGGAAACATTCCTGATCAGAAAGTTCTGGACAGACTGACATGTAGTCTTTCTCCTTCTCTTGAAGATGTGTTTTCCAAGGAGGACTGTCTGCTTCTGACACACCAGTAAGACCTTGCATGAGTGATTTGTTGAGAAACCAAGAGGAAGATTGCCTGGAACAGGAAAGAAAAATGGAAAATTGGGTGCAAATTTTTTTTTTTTTTGGGTGACGAAGTGTGTGGAGTGGAGGTAAAAGACAACTGCTGTTATTACTAAGGTTTAGCAATACCTAGTTATTGGTAGTTAACAAATAGGGCCAATGTTATTTCTAATAATTTGCTATTAAGGAACAAATAGAAATGAGCACAAGCACTAGTTTCTCCTGCATCTGAACCTGCTGGTGGCAGAACAGGCCTTGCAGTGGGATGTGTGGACATCCAGAGTAGTTAAGTGGAAAAAAAAGTGGAGATAAAATTGGAGTTGGGATGGAAGAGATGCCTGCAGAGAGAACCGTCATATAGATTTTGGTATTAAAAAGAACTTAAGGTAATAAAGCTAGACACAGAATCTAATGAGAGACTATAACCCCAGTGGCTGTATGCTATGAAAAAACAAGCAGGAGGAGGATCAGTGTAGTACAATATAAACTGCAAACCCTCTCTACGGGGCTTAGTAGGACTTAACATAAATGGGAAGATAATAAACAACAAACACAACAGAAAAGAAAAATATTCCAGCACTGCTAAACTGGTCAGCCAGTGTCTGCTTTAGGAGCAGTGGTGAACAATCCTTCATTTTCTGAAATGGTGATTTGGAGTCTTTGGTTTGTCCCAGGATGGAGCACAGAGCGTATATGAGCTGAGACAGGGAGGAGGAGAGATGTGACATCTCTTAGCGGTGACAGAAGGGGATAATCACGTTTTCCATGTAGAGGAAATATTTAAAGAAGAAAAGCCCATGGTTTGATATCCTGGCTTTTACTGTGGCAAGGAGTGCCACAGTTTCCCCTCCTCTAAAATTATACAGGCTTCTTCATGAAATGTGCTTTGAGGACCTTTCCGTAAGAAGCTGTGGTGAGGATTGAAGAGACACCTGACTGCACCCAGAAAGGTTTTGAAAGTTGAGCTAACATCCTCTTGAAAATGTAACCCAAATTTCTGTGCTGCTGCTGTGCCTGCCAAAAGGACGTTGTCTGTTTCCTGAGAAAGGTGGAATTTCTGTTAATTCTCTACAAGGGAGGTGACAGTGTTTGCGATGTTAATGAGATTGAGTAGAAAGCATAGCACTCTTAATCATGGGCCGTTTTTTCTCCTGCTTTTCACTTTGCTCCTCAATTGTTACATCGATATTTAACATTTGTCTTAAGTTCATTTTAGCCCTGTCTCACTTCATGTACGTGTTACTTGCTCTGTTGACGATTTGAAAAGCACCTCTGAAGTCACAGGCATTTTTCTGGCTTCATACTGTTCTTTGAATTATGTGTTCTAGGAGAGTTTTGTGCATCACAGGCTGTGTTTTTTTGGCTGCAAGTCAGAAAAATGTTCCTGGGAATGATGAGAGTTCACTTTTCCACCAATTTGCTTGTCTCCCAAATGCAGCAAGAAGCATTTTTGTCGAGTAGTTGATTCCATCCTCCCACTCTCTTCTAGCTTAAAGAAATGGCAATTACCACAAATTCACACTTACCTTGTCATCTGTAGACAAGGCATCTCCAGTGTCGGTGCGAACTGCTCCGTGTTGTGTGACAGGCTGGTCTACACTGAAGCTGAGGTGGGGATTTGCTTGGGCTGGGAAGGACCTCATGGGTGGACCAGACTCCAACATGCTGGAGCGTACACGGTGTATACGAGTAGTGGTTGTGTAGGGCTGTGTACGTACAAAATAGAGAGCTGTATGCGAGTTTGTGGGATCCTGTGCAAAAGCCTGTCTGGAAACCTCTGTGATACCTCCTAGACTTACTAGCACTGAAGCTTCCTGCCACCCACCAGCCTGAGAGCCACAGTGCTGCTTTGGGTTTAGGGAAACGTAGTGTATTGAACAACAAATAATATGTTTTCAAGTGTGCCTAGATAGCGCAGAACTTGTGTTTTGTGATCAGTCTCTGGCTGTTGCGGGGAAGTCTTCCTCCCGGAGGCACTTCTGGTTCAACTTGTTGCAGTTTTCATTCAGCGCTTCCCAGCTGCCCTTACCTAGAGGTCAGCGCCTGCCCTGAAGCACAGACGTTTCTCTTTCTTCCAAAGCTTTTAATCATCGCAGTGGTAACCCTAGTTGGTGTCCTTTTAATTTATGGATTATTCGAGTGTGGTATAAAAGGCAAAATGTGTTGAATAAATTTTTCATGATTAATGGTTTTGTCCAGAGTTACTGCTGGTGAAGATGCAGGCATAATGTCAGTACGATATTTTTTGGCTGACATACAAAAGGGAAAGCCAAAACTTTTATTTAATAGAGTTCAGAATGTCTGTCACTTTATTGGTGTTATTTTTAGGGGTATAGAAGGAGCAGGCTGTAAATTGTGAGTAATTTAATTTTAATTAGTTCTACTGAAAGCTTTATTACTCTTTCCTATTCTCTTTCCATGGAAGTCATAGAAAGGCAAATGTTTGTGATCCTGAGCACTATAAGAAGGTGCTGTTTTTCAGACCTCCTGGCACAGCTTGTCAGTATCCCCAAAATTCTTTGTGATCCCCAAGGCTCCATTTCTGAAGTGCTCAGCTCTGCCCAGAAAAGCTGTGGCAAATAGTATCCATGCCAGGCAGTGGAGGGAGCGGGTTGAGGTTATTAAAGAATTTGTTGTTATAGTTATTTTAGTGTTTCTCTTGTTTGTTTTGGTTTGTTTGTTGTTCCCTCAAGGATCTTGTTACCTGCAGACCAGCACTGTCTGTTATCTGTAGGGCTTTGAAGTTGTTCTTATCCAAAAATGAAGGAATTAAACAACAACAACCCCCCCCCCCCAAAAAAAAAAAACAGCAACAACAAAAAAACCCCACTGATGGAGATGGGTGGGGGATTGCAGACCCTTTGGGCAGCACTAATGAGTGCAGCTGCTTGCTCCTTTCCTTCATCTGCTTCCATGAGATCAGAATTGAAAATCGTCCTTCATGGGACATGCTGCTTAAACTTCCTGTTGTTTTAAGCAGAAATTGATTTGCATAAACCAGAAAAAACAGGGTGCAAATTCAGAAAGCAAATTATTTTTTAAGATGCAGGACACAGCAATCTGTCCCGGTCAGTGAACTGGCTCTGGAGAGCTCAGCCAGGCTGAGTTGGCCTTTAGAAACCTTTTTGGTGAAGTCCTCCCAAATGTTTGCCCCTTTTCCTGGGCCGTTGTGGCATTTACTCAGTGCTGCAAAATAGCTGCTGCCAAACCGTGGAGCAGGGACCATGACCTGTGCTGTTTTAAGTGACTTTCCTGGGCCTGCCGTGGCCCTTGTCTCTCCCTGTCTGCTAGCCAAGATTTCCAGTTGGCCTTGAAGTTTTGTGCATCTTTTGAGTTGGTGGTGGATGCTGTCTGATGTCCTTGAGTAGCCCCCAAAAAGCTGCTGTGCAAGGTCACGATTGACCTCATTTGTCACTGCTGCCCGCCATGGTGACAAAATGTGTTTGTTACCCGGCTCCACTCTGTCCGCTTGCCCAGCACTGCTGGTGGGATGGACCTTCCCATAGGCTCTGGGATGCAGTGGTGATGGGCTGCAGAGCAGCTGGGCACGTAGCCCTAGGTGGGCATCACCCCAAAACAGGCTGCAGTGTCTGTCCTTGTTCACGTTGATGATGTGTGCTGGCACTCCTGCGTTCCTCTTGCGTTAGTTTTACTCTCGCAGTGTCTGTCACTGAAGAGTTTGGCCAAGGGCAGGTTTTGGTAACAAAATAAGCTGTCGTTCATCCTGTTAGTTGGATCCCCGTGCTCACTGAGGGTTTTGTGTTGCAGGGATGGATGCTTTGCTTTTTTGCTGCTGTTGTTTCTTACTTGTCATGGTGGTAGCGCAGGTCTCTCTCTCTCTCTCTTTCTCTCTCTTTGTTGTCATTTGTCCCAGGAACTAATTCTTCATGCGGTTCTTTTGGGGAAAACCTTTGAAGCTTTTCTTGTCTGGGCCGCTCTGCGGCGCGGCTGCCGCCAGCCTCCTGCGGCTCAGCCTTTACAAATAGCACCAAAACCCACCCCCTGGCCAACCACTCGTGTTTAATGGACTCGATCTCACAGCAGGAAGAAGCAGCTCAACTGAGCGCCGTGATGGCTTTAGAAAAACAACGTGGGGAAAAAAAAAATTCCTAATTGGATTCTATCAGATTCTCTCAAAGAAGCAACACAAGTGCTAATTATTGCTATTGGTGACAGGTAGAGTTATTGAAGCGTAATGCTTTGCGTTTGGGAAAAAACCCAACAAAACCCACACCTATATTTACAAAAAATAAGTTATTTAACACTCAACAGGGTGCATCTCGGATAGTATTGCAGTGCACCGATTAAATTTTTAGTGCCAGATTATGATTCACAGCCAGGGTACAGAAGTTGCTGAGCAGCAGAACCCAAGCAACAGTTATTAATTACTCAGGTGCTAGAAGTGCCTAAAGAGAGAGCAGCAGGCAAATAAGAGCCTCCCTAGGATACAATATACATTTTTTCTTTTTTTTTCAGACTGCAAATTAGTTAAAGCATGTATCATAATGTGATGTCCCCTTAGCAGATACTGTATCCATTATTCTTTCTACCCATATTAATAAACCCATTGATGAATACGCTCATTCTTTAGGCTGTTCCCAAAATGACTTGCAATTGTAAAACCATTTAAATTGGCAACTGTACGAGCTGAAAGGAAACTTTGCAGATACTGTAAATTATTTTGACAGATTTGAAAATGCTGTTTATATCCATTAGTCGCTACAAATGCTGGGATGTTGTGATTTGACTGCCTCGTTCTTTCTTACTGAAAGAGGATGTGTTAGATAATTTTTCTCAAGTCAGTAAAGAGTGAGGAGAGACTTCTCTGGGAGTGGAGGAGGGAAACCCAAAACTTTGAGTGTGTAGGTAGTTTTAGTTTTCTCCCAGGTTATCAATTAAGTTTCCCTCTGGGGAGGGACTGTTGGGTCTCTGGAGCATCCCGCAGAGCTTGGTGCTTTGTGTGCATCCCCTGGGAGGGGAGAAAATGCTGTTTCCTCGGGAGGGTGGGGGGGCGTGGGTAGAGGTGGGGAGAGAGCTGAGCAAACCAGGGCTGCCAGAGCTTTCACGTACATGTTGCATTATAAATGCCATCACTGATGGGATTATATTCGCAAGAAGAAATCTGATTTTTAAAGCTTCCCAGTCTTATTTTGAGTGAGAAATAATGTATGTATTAGAGCTTATTAACACATCTTGAATGATCATTTCTGGTGTCATACTAGTTCTGTTTAGTTCATAATTTTCAGTGTAATTAATATGCATTCTGGAAGCTTTAATGCATATGCATTAAAGAATGGATTGACCTCGTCTCAACTTATCTTCCTTTGCTTTAACCACTGAGTTAAAAGTGTATGTAGGAGGACAGGGGAAAACCAGGACACCGAGGAACAAAGTCCTGTTCCCAAAGAATAAAGCAGCACCTTTGCAAGGATGTTTTGAATATAAACAACACTAATAGCAGCAGCGCTGCTGAGGCAGAACACAGTGCTATTATCACTCTTGCTGGACGTTAGTTGGAGGGTTCCTGACTGTCCCTGTTTGTGCTCTGCCGTTTCTCCCTGCTGGAGAGGACTTGCCACAGCCTGAGTTTGCAGGCGAGGTGTGCTGCTGCCCTCAGAGCTGGGGACTGGCCTCCCCGTCGTACCTTGCCATTTCAGAAGATACCATGTTTCACTTTTTAGGGTTAATATTTTGATTTTCTTGCATTTAGGATCTTCAGTTACCACTTGCATGTCCTTGTCATTGTGTCCATGCAGCATTTATGGGGCTGCTCTGGAAGCTTGGTAGGTGAACTAATTTAGCTTAAAAATAATCTTTTTTTTCCACTGTTTGTCTTTTGGCCATAGTTCTTGTGAGCAAGCAGCTCAGGGCAGGAAGGGGTAACTCCTTAATTCAGCTTTGCCCTTAAGTGCCTCCCATCATGAAGCTGGAGACTTTTCTGCTCACCTTACCCTGTTACAGCTGAACTTGGTGATTAATTCTGACCTAAGCGTGGTGGTTTTCTTTGTAGAAAGTCAGTGTATATAGTAAAAGAGTAGAAAGAAGGAACTTCCCCCAGTTCCTTCTTTCACCCCATCAGCTGTGCTCAGCTGGTCTTCTGAAAGTGTTGTGTAGCTTGTGGGTAGGGGTTGGGACTGAGAACTGGACATAGGGCAGTGTTGGCCGTATCTGCTGTGTGACTGATGGTTTGTATAGCCCCTGATGATGTACGGCACCTGTTTTATTTCCTCCCTACAGCTTTGTTGGGGAATTCAGTCGTTTGGAATATACCACAACTTGGGAAGAATGATGTGTAGCGTTTGTGGTGTACTTTCTCAAGTACTTTCTTGTGGTACATGAAACTTGGGTTGGGAAACTCCCTATGCTGAGCAGGAGGCGGGCTGGGTGACGCACTTGGTGTATCACAAGTGATCTTTGGAGACTTGTCATGAAATGTGCAGTGTTCACAGTTGAGAAATTGTGGTGGTGGTTTTAATACCTGAGTTTTCTGCACGAATGTCCTGAGAATGGCAATATGATCAATGGTCGTATCTTTACTATCCAGCTGTCATTCTTGCTTTTCATTTTCCAATGAAGATCCAAGTAACCTGCTTTTTAACATATGGCCCATTAGCTACCTCCTCCTATTCAGATGGTAGTGTAGGGGACCATTTGGTGATTTAGCTCTGTGGCTTGTATGGAAAATAACAGATTGTTTATGCTGGTAATTACACTAATTTCCATATCAATTTGTCTGGCTAGACCAATGCCTTAAAATAAAAACCTTATGGCAGGACAGTACTCATCCATACTGCTTAATGGAAAAGCACTGTGTTTGTCTTGGGTACTGTGAAATGTTGGGGAACCACACAAAGGGATAAAAGAGGGTTACAGATGAATCACTTGTATAAGAAGTGAAGACTTGGGGTGAGTTACCAAGTCCCAGCAGGCACAGTGGGTGTGAGGAATTTGGTGAGGCTGAGAAGAAGAATGACTTTGAAGTATTAGTCAGAAAATACTGTTCTAGACCACTAACAGATAAAAGTCAGCAGGGGACCCTGGGGATCTATATATTTTTAATGTGAACAGGGGTTCTGGCCTCTTGACTTCCCTGGAGTGGCAGTGATTCATACCAGCTGAGTGTCTGAACAACTTCCATGAATTATTTGGATTGTAGCTGTACCAGGAGCAGCTGAGATCCTCCTGCTGTGCTTGATAGTCAACAAGAGTTTGTCATCGAAACAGAAATAGCTTTTTTTTTTTTTTTTTTTTTTGTTTACTTTGGAAAGACTGAATGATAGGTGGTTTATGACTCGTGCAGGAGTTCTGGACACAAAGATGATAGTGATTAGGTGGCTTATGAAAGTCACACTTGATGCTGCTTTGTGAGCTGAGGTTGTCAGAACATAGCCTGCCTGCAGAGGTACACCGAGACTGCTGATGAGTATGAACAGCTGGACTGCACGTTGTCATCTGGTGTCCTGCTCGTGAGGCTTTTGGTTGGTTGGTGTTTGTGGGATTTTTCTTCTGACCTTGTCAACATGTGGCAGGTTAAGACCTGAGGCCCACGCCTTGCTCTCAGATGGACATTGAGTGTCTCAATGGGAGAGAGCAACTGGGAAGTGTGCAAATGGGAGCAGAAAGAATGATTGGGAGCCTTGGGGGCAAGACAGAGGAACAGAGCCTAGAGAGTGACACAAATGCTGAATTTTGTCTGAGCTAACACCCATATGGAGCTTTGCAGGACTTTGTGCGTGGAACATCATTTGCTTGTTCCTGCAAGAGCTGCTGAGCAGGAAAATACTCACGTCTTGGTCTGTGAAGCTAGTGGTGGTGCAGGACAGTTCATGATTATCTAATAGCAATCAGTTCCAAATGAAATCAGGAAGCAAACAGGGACAAAATGGGCTCCCCAGACCACAAATTGAACTTGCGACTCAAAGTTTTCAACCAGAGATGATGGGCAGACCTGCTGCTTGGCAGAAAGTGGAGGTTGGTAAGGCACAAAAGCGACAGCTTCTTGCTGCAACTTTCCAGTGTGTTTAGTTTCCTGAAGACACCAGGGCCGCGTTTACTAAGGGTTAATATTTGTTACATACTTTTTATGCAAAACATATAAATAACCTATGGATATTCCAAATATGAGGGAGGCATGTGTTGAGATGAAAATGATCTAGAATAGGACTATCTGCAGAACAAATAGTTGTTACAGGATGGCTGTTACAATTACTGTAGCATGCTGGGCAAAGCATTTTCCTTTTCTTCCTCATTTGGCTTCACAGCTGTTTTTAGGAATGGAAGACAATGACTCAGACTGAATATTATTGTGAACTGCATAAAGACACTTTGTTATTAAGAAACCCAACAGAGTACAGTTGAAATATCAATAAACATTTGTCCTGAGGTGCGATGACTTATTTTTCTGTTCATTTGGATGGAAAAGGGTGTACATTTGAAGACACTTGCAGAAATGCTGCTTGGTATTGCAGGAGCAGGTTTTATTTTGTTAAGGCACTCCAAGCTGTGCAGTATCCACCATTTCCATAGTAGAGATTATAGACGACTTCGGTTTTGGACATCAGCATGTTTTGGTTTTGGATGATATACGTCAAGGAGCTGTCAGCTCTGATCTGAAAGGTGTCAGACTGGGAGAGGTTGGGTAAAACTGGTCTTTATGGCATAGTTTGCGGTGAAGGTCGAGGTTTGGTGGGTTAGGGCACCAGGGTTGCTCTGGCAAGGTGATGTGTTGCGGAGTGAAGCACTGTAGCTTCTCTCTGTCTTTTTATCTCATCTTAAACGGGTGACTTTGAAGGCTGTTGTTGGGGAAATACCACAACTGGGAAGGGGCTTTATATAGTTTCTATTAACTACAGCTGATTAGGTAAACATCCAAGCTGCAAATGCTGCTGCTGCCTTGCACCATAAATTAGTGGTCTAAAACGGGGGAGGGAAGTAAATGCATTCCTTAAAACGGATTGCTGAATAAATAAAAGACTTGCTAATCAGAAGGATAGATGGGATGGTTGATGAATTTTTCTAAGAAATCTCTTTTAAACCCATTAATGTATTGTTTTTAGTAGAAAAAAGGCAGATAGGGATTGGAACATTTGGACTGCACTCTCTGTGGTAGGCAGTGTGGTGGAGAGAGATTAATTAACTATTGCACCACAGAACAAAAGGCAAATGGCACCATTAAATAAAAATGAAACCAAGTGATGAAAAAGACCAAAATGAAGACATGAACAGCTACAGGCTGCTGTAAAGAGCCAGTGCGAATTTACAGCATGAAATGCACTAAGTCGTCTCACCTAGCATTTTCTCTGACAGCTTTCACTTTGCCTTCATCCCTGTCTCAACTCTGCCACTAAAAGCTTTCCCACAGTTACTGCTAAACTTATCTCACCTTTCTAAAAAAAAAATAATCTTAACTGCAGCTCCCTGTAGAAAGTGGCAGATTATAAAAAAGATACGAAGTTTCAAGCAACCTGTTGCCTGGGATATCTCTATTCTCGAGACAGGCAGGTTGTATGGTGGGAGATGGGCAATAAAAAAGACTGTTTGCATCTCAACAGGAAAACATCTCTGTATGTGTCGATGTATAGGAAACTTACGTATTCCGTTACCCTTCTCTCAGCTCTCTGCTCTGGAGCGACTTGGCAGTAAGGACTCTTATTTCATATGCATTTTCCCCACTGTCATCTGTAGTAGCCAAATCGGACACTGGGCAAAGACACCTTGATTTCAATGTAAATGATCAGGAACTTGCAAGAGAGGAATCCCATGGAACTTGTTATGGGCTGACTTGTGTGTTTCTGTGCATGCTTGACGGGGTGTTGTAGATACAGCTCTAAAAAGTGTGTTTGGTATTAATTACTAGCCTTTACCTTTGTAACACTTCTGTAGGCATTAGAAGTGATGATATAGTGTGTTCAGTCCTGTCAGATGTTCAAGCAAAGATTAAATCGGCATTAATCATCCTTAAATTGCCATAATGTTAGGCACTGGGATTGGAGTGTAGTAGATCTTATAAGCTCCCTTCCAACCCATCCCATTCTGTGATTCCTTTACGTTGCTGCCCGCAGTGGTTGCAGCAGCTGGTCGGGCGTCAGCCTTAGCGAAAGGGCAGCGTGGTGAGGCTGGGCGATGTGCTGCAGGATCTGCCCTGGGCACGTTCATCAATTCAGCATCAATTCCACAACAGCCAGCAAAAAGGGCCATTTACCATTTGTGCATCTGCCTTTTCAGGGCTATAAAAGAAAGAAGACACGGAGGTGCGCTTGGAGTTACTTTGAGTCTAGATAACCTTTAAGCCACAAATGCAGAGCTCCCAATGCGATCAGCAGCTCTTTGTGTCTCTGAGTAAGACCCTTTGCCGCTATCTTGTGAGAATTACAAGGGTTTTTTTAATTTTCCTGTTAGCACAAACAATGCTATATTTTTCTCCTTCAGCCTTGCTTTGCCTAAGGGAGAATAATCTGTGATAAAATCTTATCGGGACTATTCCAAGCACTGTGTGGACCAAAGGGACCTGAAACAAATCCAGTTTATCGTTTCTGGTTTGGAGTCAGCAAGGCGTAGGATGCCAATATGATTATTTTTATCTCGTGCATTAAAGAAACTGAGAAATGCTGCTAGAAAGCAGTTTTCTTCAGCCATCATTTAGGAGTTGCATTTATCCAAACTTTGCAATTTCAATTCAGGTGTTAATACCAGGGTGGATTGTTGGACCCTTTGCCTTTGGACACAAGTTTGTGCTTGCCCAGCGCTGGAGAGCAGCGTGGTAATGGGTTTAGCAGGGTGTTCTTAAGCGCGTTGCATTCTGCAGATGTTTTTACAGCATTACATGGGTTTGTATTTATCAGTGTAACAGCTAATATTAGGATTGCTGACTATACCTGAGAGGCAGTAAATTAAAAAAAAAAAATTCAACAGGAAGAATTCCCTTCTATTCTGTTGAAACCCCTCCTGAACCCAAATGATCCTTTTTTTTTGTTTTGTTTTCTATCTTAGACCTTTCAGTGCCTTTGGTTTAGGGCTTGTTGTGCTTACTTTCTAGGAAGCAAGTGTTTTCAACAAAAACAGGACTGTGGGGTTTTTTTCTCCTTCTGTGTTGTTACGAGAGCTCTTTTCTAGGATGAAAGCTGGATGGAAATTTTCTTTTCAATCAAGTACCTATATTTTGTGGTAAATTAACACCTGCTGTACGTTCCTTGTAGGTATTTATATAATCTCTATCAACAAAGGATTTGAGCTGTTTTCCTTGCTTTGAGCTTTGTTCATGTAGGTGTTTTTTTTCTTGTGGTTTAAAATAGATATATGAAACTCACTGTAAGGTTGAGGCTGAAGAGGAGTGTTACCTTGTCAGAGGGTCCTTCGGGAGCCTGACCCTCAGCAGAGGGTTTTGCTCAGAAAATTTGACTGTGTTCAGGCAGAGCCAGGGATCACTCCCAGCTGGCAGAGCATTTTTCATGGCACAGCTTCTTTCTTTTTTCTTTCGGTTTTTTTTTTTTTGAGTTTTTTTTCTTTTTTTAATGAAATGGCACAAAACAGACGTGACAGAATTGCCTAAGCATTGGGGAGGTTTACCTGCAGTGGGACAGACATAAAAACCTGTATTGTGGCCATTTTCTGTGGTATCACAGCATCCCTGGGCATCAATGAAAATCCATTCAGTATGCTTCTCGCTTCCCAGCCTTATCAAGTCGTTGGAAAATGAAGTGAAAAATGCTGCACTGATTTCTAGTAACTTTACGGGAACCAATTTGGAAGCATTTGAGTGCAGATTTGCAGGAGGATTCGAGTATGAGCGCTGCAAGGTCTCCAGCAGTACATTTCTTTTTAAATACTGTAATTGGGGCCTTGAAATTTTCTTTAAGCACTTTATTTTAGAAGTAGCTGGGGTTTTGGAATGAAGTCGTATAAAGTTATGGTGGCACTTCACAATTTTAAGGGACTTTTCTAGCCCACCAAATTGGAGCTGTGGTATCGGTATGCATGAAGCCTCTTCCTGGACATGGCAGCAATCATGCCGCCAAAGTGCAGGCCCTAAATCCCAGCTATGGACTAGAGCAGTGGAAAATGAGGATACAGGTTTTTATGACCTTCCGCGAAAAGGACTATGAACCTGTCACTTGCGAAGTTTTACAAAACATCCCCTTAAGAAAGGGAGTCACGTTGGTGACATTTTACGTGAGCAGGTATCATTAGCGAACTTGGCTGCTGGTGGCTCGGGGAAAACTCTCACTGTGTTCCAGACAGAACTGAATTTCTCAGTTATTTTTGGCATTTTCCCCCTTACATCCTCCTGTCTTCCTAGGTATGATTGCAGGAAAGCAGGGCATGAGGAGCTGGATGTTTCTTCTCCCCATCCCACTCTGGAAGTTACCACTTTGTGATTCTTTTCTAGGTATTACTTTTAACTGTTGCTTTTTTGTTTGTATTTTTTTCTTTTTTTTTTTTTTTTCCCCTGATAGAAAAGTATTACTTGCTAGTGATTTTTCCTGACTTGGGCACCCCACCCAGTGCCGCAGGCTGAAACTCGTGCTTGGTTCTAGAATTGACATCAGCTCCCTGGGAGGTACCAGGGCAGCTCTCAGCACCAAAGGATGTCTTCGTGTCTTGGGGTATAACACAAAGCAAAGCCTTCATATTCAGCTGTCGTTTGTGTTTTGTGCAATAATTTAAGGTCTTCATAAATTGACAAACCCAGTGTGAAACCAAGACTCTGTTGGCAGAAAACAAATTAATCAAATGCATCAGTCACATCCCTTGGTTGGGCTTCGTGGGGAGCAGAATAACAAATAATAGTGGAGACCCTGGCTCATGTGTGAGCTCCTTCCTGCAGGTATATTTATATCCAGAGGGATTTTTTAATTTTTTTTTTATCAGGCAGGAAAGCCAAAAATCAAATCAGAGAGAAAGAATCAGCAGCTGAAATATGTTTTTAATAAAGCAAAAAAGCAAAGATACCCTCTCAACCCAAGGGATCGTTTTGACTCTGCCTTTCTGTTTGTAAATGCATTTAGGTCTCTAATGATTTTGCAAGCCTATGTGCAGCGATAAATTCGTCTCCTCAATGCACGCTGCTAGCAGGCTTGGTTTTCCTGCTGTACCATAGCTTTTGGCAAATGTTATGCTGTTTTGCCTTCCCCATAGTTTATATCCCAGTAGGCCATAGGGGAGCATTTTGGTTCAGAGCAGTAGCACAGTTCTAAGGCAGGTCTGTCTGCCACTCTTGTGTACAGCGGGCTAGTTGGTTCACAGCGTGTCCCTGGTGCAGGTATCCTAAATTTCCTTTGCAGGAAGCAAAGTCTGATCCTCACTTCAGGTGTGCCCTCTCTCCCCGAGAGACCAAAGAGACTGAACCAGTCCTGCAGGCATCTTCAGTCCACACATGTAGTGAGGCTAATGGGTTTATGGGCCACTCTGAACCCTCTCCCTAAAATTTTACACAGTTGTTTGCTGTTTTTAATGCTCAGATCTGCTTCCTCCTGTTACACCAAATTACTTGCATGTTTGCGCATAACCTTTGGTTGCTGTGTTTGCTTGCCACCTTCACCTCTTCATGCTGTGCATATAGCACAGCAAATGAAGAAAAGGAAGAAGAAAAACCACACCCCAAAAGCCCAGCATGTGTCATGCTTCATCTTTATTTTATAAGGCAAAAGTGTCTTCCTCTATGTGCTGTTCAAATTTTCGGTTATTATTATTAAGGTAAATATAGCAAAGCATTTAGAACTAGGCAAGGTATTTAGCTGGAAGAGCCTTTCCTCTCTCCCAGGCAGCATCAGGCCAAGGAACTGTCAGAGGGAAATGAAGTGTGTCAACATTTCATAACCAAAACTCTCAGAATTTTTGTTCCAGGAAAATAATTAAGGTAATTTGACATCGCAGTCTCGATCCAGGATATACGCCCCATGTCTGGCTCGCTGGCTACAGTACTGGAATTTGAGAGCTCTAAATTTATGTTCCAGTTTACACATCCTCCTAGTGTTTATATATGGGGACTTTTAAGTGATGTGGTTTAAATTTTTTTTTTTTAATTGATGAGTATTTTTGGTGACTGGGTTAGTCGTGGTGGAGGAAGTTGAGTCTGAATTATACTTGACATCTTTAAGAGTAGCCAGGAAGGTGCCTCACCACATCATAATTTTTCTGAAGTATTTTATTTCATGTTAGTGCTCTGGCTGATACTACATGCATCTCTTTGTACACAGCGATTGCTTTGGTGGTCAAAGAAAAATGATAGGAATGTATTTCTGTAGTACAGGTGACATAAGGAACTTGTAAACTTGTAAAGCTTTTTTTTTTTGTTAGAAAGGAAGAAAAACATACTTGACTTTGACCCCCTCTCTATTCCAGAAAAAAAAGGGGTTTTCTGTATATGTCCGTTTTTGAATGGTGAGATATCTCTTCCTTAAAGGTCGGAAGTCAATGCCTCCTTGTAATCAGAATGATGTTTTTCTGGCTTTGTAAAGGTTAAAAAGTCCCACTTGCTACGTTTTGGTGGGTTCCAGCGTGCATCTGTTAATGTTTTCCAAACCAAGGGCAGATTCCTTGGGAAGGCATCATTTAAAATGAGCAAACCAGCTGGCAAAGCTGCCTGGTGATATGGAGAGTCCCAGCAAGGTGTCGGGAGGAACGGCAGAAGTATGTGTTAAGTACAGTCTGTGTGGGCTGGTGAATCATAGAATGGCCTAAGCTGGAAGGGACCTTAGAGATCATTTTAATCCAACCTCCCTACTGCCAGGGATGCCACCTCTCGACTAGATCAGGCAACACATGGGGACCGAACGGGAATTGAACCCGCATCCTTAGCGTTGTTAGCGCTATGCTCAACTGACTGAGCTAACCGGCCCCCTGTGTGCATTGCTTATGTGATGTAACCATGAGCTGCCATGGTACAGTCCGGTTGACCTTGCTCAGATTGCTTGTCTCATTTGAGATTTATCTTATTTCCTATTCTAAAACTCTGGCTCTGGTCTTAAATCCATCAGGAAGGTTCCAGCTGTGGGCAAAACCAACTCTTGTCCTGAGACAAAGGCATCCTACATGCCTTAAGATATCTGTCTTGATGTGGGATGAGGCACCTGTATGAGGCGCTGAATCTAGAGGAGCAGCCCCCCTTACTTGTGTAGAGGAGAGGCACAGGTTTTTTTATGATGGGTATCAGGTGAGGAAGGTTCCTCCTCCTCCTACCTGAGGATGTTTGCAAGTCACCCACTGCTTCTCAGAGTCTTGCACTTTTCACACACTTCTCTGAGCCTCCCTCCCGTGATTTATCTGTTGATTTTGTCCAGGAGGTCCCAGTATTGGCCCAATCCCCTTCCTACACCTCTGTTTGTTTCAGCAGAATTTAGCCCACGTCACGTTTAATCTCTGACGACCTTGCAAAGTCATTCACACATTAGCTCCTCTCCTCCTTGGGCATAAATCTCCTGTCCAGGTTCTGTGGCAGGGTGGGCAAGGAGCACAGTGCACTTGTTTAAAATGAGCGAATGCCGTTGGGCTGGGGATTTTTGATCCTGGCCTGATGCTGGGAAGTGTTACAAGAAGGAATTTGCAGTCCTTCTGCCTGAGGCTGCATTTGCACTACTGGTTTGGGGAACCCACTGGGGCCTGCCTTCCGCTATCAAATCTGGCTGCCCATCAGCCAAAGGACATCTGATGCAGGACACTCCCTGGGGAGCACTGCATTGTTTTGCTCTCTTTAGACCCTTAAAAACGTCTTTAGATCCTTCTTTGTTGTTTTTCCTTACTTATTTCTTCCTTCTAATAGCCTGTATCTTCTGTGCTTGTCAAATTCAGATCAGGGCTAGTTTCTTCCTGATTCAAACCCCCAGTCGGTTATATTTATTCCAAAAAATGTAGTGTATAAAGCTGAGGAGCTGGGACTGCTGGAGGGATGTTGTTTGTGCTCTGCAGGTTGTCTTCAGACATGAAACAAGGCTTCAAAGTTGAAAGCAAAGTGCAGTATTTTAAATTTGTGCAGAATAGCTGGGATTGAAAAAGTAATTTGGAAATAATGAATCATCAGGTATGTATAAACAGAACGATACTGAGTAAAATAAATAGAAATATAATTCAATTAATATGCGTGTCCAAGTAAAGTGACGAAGTTGGAACATAGCTATCCTGTTATTACTGAACAGATATGTTTTGACAACATGGAAATGAAAAAGTAAAAACAATTATCTTGAAATTTTGCCCATTACGTTTTTTGCTGAAAAGTATATATTCCATTGAAATACTCCTGTTTTGGTGAAGGTGGATTCTACAATGGATGTGTTTTTTTTTTTTTTTTTAAAAAAAAAAAGAGTAATTAAAAATGTTAATGTGATCTTCAGCGTTTTTGACATGGCACTGGTAGAATAAAGCTGTGCAGGATAACCAGTGAGTCTCTGCTGTTCTAAAACATGAAATGCAATTATTATACCATCAGTATTTTCTTATGTAGCAAACTAAATTAAGGTTTGACTGAATATTTGTGTTTTGGAAACATCTTGATTAAGGATAAAGTTTCTCACTGGTCTCTTTATAACCCTCTTAATTGCAGAAGTTCAAGCGTGTTGTGAAGTCCAGCTCATTCTCAGTAAGGAATGTAATGAGGCATTTGAAGTCTGTCTTAAGTACCTGAAGGCGCAGTTAGGTGCTGGGGTTTTTGAAAGCACAGAAGTGATCTTGATCTAGGTTTGTCTGCTCCCTTGGGCATCTGAATTTCTTTAAATTTGAATTCTAAATGAACAAAGGGACACTTTTCTGACTGTCACTGATGCTGGACGTATTTTACTTGCTGTCTGAACTTCATGTGATCTGAAGTTCATCCCTGATTCTGAAAACAAGTTTTGTGGGGATTTTTTTAAACTTAGTAAAGCAGATCACATTTCAATTTCCAAGTCCGTCTGGTCCTGGTGTGTCCTGGCTTGGGAGAGCTGGTGCAGGGTGAGCTCTGGGAAAGAACATTTGATAGCAAGACGTCTCGGCTCACCTTCCTCGTCAGTTCTGGGTGCAAAAGGATTTCAGAGCTCCAGGGGTTAAGCCTGGAAATAATCCAACTGACAGTCACTTAGTGAGCTGCCAGTGGGAAACCTTGCTATGCTGATACGATGGGTCTTTGTTTTAAACTGACTTTCATGGGATCAATTAATGGTAGCGAGTTAGAAAACTGGTTGTTTTACAAAGTCAATAAATGGTGCCAGCGCTGAATGATTTTGTTACAAATGTCTCATTACTGGGCTGGACAAATGACACAACTTCCAATCCTGACGTTTATTGGCCGCTGGGACACATGGATAACCCAGTATCTTCTTCTCCTTACATTGAAGAGGTATAAATAAAACATTGGAAACATACAAAATGATGCAAGCAGCGCGAGTTTGATTAACTCGACTTGAGGCAGCTTCTAAATGGAGTATAATGAAGCTCTGACTGAATTCATTGCTGTTTACCTTTCATGGCTACTCATTTTGGGAAAGAACAGTCGAAGGACTCTGACATGCAAAGGTGTTTGTGTGCAGGCACCGTTCACACTGCTGTTTCCCTTGGGATTGCCACCTATGCAAGTTAAGTGTGTGTGCTAATTTGTACAGATTCTGTTTTACTCATTGGAAACAAATATTAGTAATAAGTGCCAGCTGGTGCTGCAGTCCAGGAGATGACACATCCATTGCCTCTTGGGTCTTGCAAGTCATTGCAAGGAACAGTGCTGGTGTGTGCTATCGAGTGACTCTATCCAGGGAAAGGTGTGACCTGCCAGAGAGAGAAGCTCTTTGTCAACTCAGAAATTTGTTGACTATGCTTCCTCTGCTATGTGATCTGAGATCTAGAGGGGGAGCAGTTGGTTGGGCTTGGTCTAGGCACTCCACTGACGTTGGAGGTCTTTCATCTTGTAAAAAAAGCAAAGCCATAGAAAGTAGGAGCCTGATAACCCTTTTCTCAGTGAGGAAGGATCTGCTCTGCTGTAAAGGGTCTTTAAGGGAATCTTACCTTTGTGTTTTCACACTGCAGCCTTGTAAATTGTGCTCCTACAATTGCATGGAATATAGCCATCTCTAAAGCCCTCTATTTTCCTTGAGCTTGGTGCCCTGGAGGCTGTGATACACACCTGCATTCAGCCAGCACAAAGGCACCTGGTAACTGGGAGGTGAGTGTGCCAGAAATAACCTGCAATACATTTTCACAGCAGTGCTTTCTTCTGTAATTCAGGAGAACTGGTGATGTTAGAGTTCAACTTTATCCTGATAGGTATTAGAAAAGGTCCTGTTGGCCATGTTACGTGAAAAGTATTATTTCAAGGGTACTTTTGAAGTCTTAAGGTCTCAGTGCTCTTAGCCATTCCTGATTAGTACTGATATTGCTGCATATTCAAAATCATAGAATAAAAATAACCCTACAGGTGTGATATCAACTTGATCAGCAGAGAAAATCCACCATGCATGCAATCAAGAGGACTGAGGGTTTTTGCGGTCCCGATCATTATGCCCCCTCCTGTTATCAGCCCTCCACAGCCCTCTGAAGATCGAATTCCTGCTTTGTTTAGTTTAATAGATATATAATCCTGTGCTCCTTGTCACTTCTTCTGTGTGCTGGATGATGTGCTTTGTGATCTGTATGGAAATGCTCAAATAAAAAGAAAAAAGTCTCTGCACATTGGCATTAATTGCTGTCAGATCCTCACAGTTTGGACCAAGTCGTTCCTGAACAGGCTCTGCTGAGGCCCTGGCGAGATGCTTTAGTATCTGTCGTTAACAGCAAAAGAGACTACTTGGTCTGACTGTTTGGGGAAGGTGGCACAATGGAGGATGAAGGTCCAAGAGCACTTGCCAAATTTCTTTCAACCAGCTCAGCTGTTAGTGTGTAGTGTGAATGAAGAAAATTGAGAACGGCAGCTAAGGCTTAACTAATGCAACCCTATTTGGGGCTGCAAACAAAGGCTTTGGCCTCTGTTCACAGGGGCCGACCTTGCTGTTGCGTATTGAAAGCTAAAATGACTGAGGGATTCAGTTTGCCCAAGAAAGTACTTGGAGAGTGAGACAGAAGCAGAAACCCTGGCCAGGTGTTGCTGAAAAGGAGATTTTGGTTGAAGCTGGAAAAACTAAAAGCTCTGTCTTCATCCACAGGTGTAATTTATAAGCAAGATGAACAAATTCCTTCAGGATTTCAGCAGGTGATAGTGTCCATCCAGTGCTGTGTGCATGCTGGGCTGTTAAACAGTCCCCATCCCTGATGGCCTCAGGAGTTATTAGCTATTGTCACAACTTGTCTCCAGCTCTGTCTCTCAGGGGCATCTTTTTCCCATTAGCAGTTATTCATATGAAGAGCTCTTTTGTCTTGTCCAGTGTTAGCTCTTCATTTTCTCTTTTGTTGGATACCCAAGGAAAGATTCGCCAAGAGGAGTCTGTCTTTGCTGTTTTCACAGGCCACTCTTGGCTGATTTGCTTGGAAATACACACACAAAATAAGCAGGCCCATCTGTTCCCTTAAAGCAAGTGGCGGTAAAATCAGCTTTTGCAGCATAAAATAAAATAAAACTGACTGGTGATCTGCAGCGTGCAGGTATGAGCACATACCTGCAAATGAGCCTGTGGAGCCTCCTGGTGATGGTCACACTATCCCAAAATCGGCTGAGACCATAGGGCAGACTTTAATCCGTTGAGAAAAGAAGTAGAAATAATTTTCTGGACATGTCCTGAAGACAGGCGGGCTGTGCCATGTGTGTCCAAGGGAGAGTGCTCACATGTTCATTAACATTAGAATTTCTCTGGTAATGAGGCTAGGCTCAGTTCTAGTGTTGGGTCTGAAACAGCAGCATGGATGACCTGAAGCAATGCAGGCGTCAGTTTTAGCAAAATATCTGGGTTTTGAGTGTCTTCCTACCCTAACTGTTTTTTGTTTTTTTGTTTTTTTTTAAACAATACTAAGAAAGTCAGAAAATCTGGAACTGTTTTAGTGGATTGCATATAAACGATGTTTAAAGGAGCTTATGACTGTAAATGCAAAAGTAATTAATAGCTAGGAATGTGTGTTGGGTCCTCTTTCAAGCCAAAGCCTAAAATGGTCAAATGTGGTGGCATTTAAAATATTAAAGCCATCTTTCTTTATTGTTTTTCTTTAACCTTTCAGCAAGGTTTCTAATATTAACATTATATGTTGAGAAAGTGGTTTGCTTGTCTAAAACCAGCAAACTGCTACTTCAGCAGCATTTAAGTGACAGGGTAATCCCCACTTGGTTAGAGGTTTAGCAGTCAGCCCGTTTGCAGTTGCCTCCTTACTTGTGTAGGTCCTTCCATGGATCTACCTTCATTGTGGTTGATCCTCCTGGGCCCTGCGATGAGCTCCGTGGCATGGCTGGGTTGATGTCCCCTTTGACAGAAAGAATTATGAAAGAGTAATTCCCTTGTGCGCAGTGAGGGAGTAACTACTGGTAAGGAAAAGTTAGAAATAGAAGACACCCTGGCTGCAAGCGAGTAGGGAAAATCCATCTGTGTATTTAACTTTACAGCATTGTGTTCAGAAAAGATGAAACATCTCTTTCTGACTTTTTTGCAGTCTGGCATCAGAACCATTGCAGGTGCCTCCACCAACTTGGAGAACTCCATTGCCTTCCTGCACAAATGTTGAGGGAATGTGTTCAGAAAAGATGAAACATCTCTTTCTGGCTTTTTTGCAGTCTGGCATCGGAACCATTGCAGGTGCCTCCACCAGCTTGGAGAACCCCATTGCCTTCCTGCACAAACGTTGAGGGAGACAATTTGAGTTTTGTGGGAGAACTGACCCAGCAGTTCCAGCTGCCAGACAGACTTGAAAATTGAACACTTTTGGACTCCGGAGTACCAGTGTGGGTGTCCCATGCTCACCTAGGCCCTTCCTCCCTGATGGCCTTACCTGTTCTGCTGACACTCTCCTTCCACTGACATTTTCCAGTGCGGAAGGAATGCACTTTTTTTTTTTCTCCTCTAGAATATTTTCCTTTTAAAATCCAAGTAGAAGCACAATGAAATCTGTTTTGACAGGAGGGGTGGCGAGGGGGAAAGTTTTGGCTGACTTTATTTATACATGCCTATTTCTAGTTCAATGCCTGAAAGATTAGTTCTTGGAAGTCACTTTAGAAGCCCTGTGTATCATCATAGGAGGCTCCTTGGTAGAAGAGAAAGTGGATGGCAGATCCTGGGCACCTGTTTGGAGTGGAGGCAATGGATAGAGAGATGAAACTAGGAGCAAAGACCCTTGGGTCCTTGCTCAAGAAGGAGGGAAGAGCAATGGTGAAGGTTTCTTCAAAACATATCTAAACTCTTTCGGAGAAAAAGAGGCAAGGCTTTATTTAAACTCAAGTGGTTAGGAGTTGCTTTTCTTGCTGATTGCTGTTTCTTTTGAAACTTCTTGGAATTTGTACGTAAAAACCTTCAAATTTGCGCTTTCTTGTTCTTTTTCTTCAACATTTCCTTTCTTTATTTTCCCAGAGGTAAAATTAAGACAGAAATTTTAACAGTGAGAAGCATTTAAAAAAAAAAAAGCCCAAAGCAGTATTTGATTTTTTTTTTTTCATGTAGAAATCACAAAAAAATATCTTTAAGCCCTCTTTACTTTCCAAGATAAGATTGGGGGAAAAGTATCTAGCATTTGTTAGTGCCCCTTCAGAAAAAATTTTTTAAAGAATTCCTGTTTTCCACATTGTCACTGTATTTAGCAATAGCAAAGGATTTTCTCATTGCGTTAAATGTTTCCTCATGGGTCTTGGAAATGAGATGTTTGTTTAACTCTACTGCACTTACCTTATTTACTAATTCGTTGTTGTTTTTCCTCTATGACTGAATATCTAGATTTTAAATAGTTGGTAAATACACACAGGCACGTGCACACACACATAGACACTAGCGTGCCAATCTCCTTTCTACACGCTTGCCTTTCTAATGCTTTTTTTGTTGTTGTTTGAAAAATCATGTAAGCATAATAGGGATAATTAGCTTTGACTATGATCAAATCTGGCAATAAAACACATTAGCTACAGCTTTAAATCAACATCACAGCCTGCAGCCTTGACTTAACTCATAGTCTCGGTAAAATCTAATTAAAGCTGAAATGATCATCTAGGCATTTGATTTTAATTGTGTATGTGTGTGTATGTGTATGTTTTGGCCATTTGGCCTGTACAGCTGATTTTCTTGAAGTAGCTGGATTTGCTGAGAGCTACTTTGAACCTTATGCTATAATCACAGGGAAAAGACACAAAAACTTAACAGAGACACGGCTATTAAGTTCAAAGCCTGCTAATGGCATTTTGAAAAAATAGTCCTATAGGTAGCATGTGTGAGTTGCATTATTAGATGCCTCAGAATATTAGTTATGCATTGGCTTAGATTTACAGAAATTAGGAGTAGATTTTTAAGTCCATGTTCCTAGAGCAAGAAAAATAACTCCAGAAACTCGAGCTGAAATGTGTAGCAGCAGAGCCTTGCCTTTCCCCTACCCTTGAAAGCAGTGAAAAGACATTTGTAATGCAGATTGAATCTGTTCACGCGGGGAGTTTGGCGGGAATTACAGATGCGTGTTAAATTCCCGTCCTGAGGTCCTGAGTTACTTGAGGCTAATTTCACCTCACAGACCTGCCATCCATCTCGGTAGAAGCTGATGGGGGTGGGTCAGGTGCCAGACCTGCTTGTGCTGTTTGGAAAACCTCCCTGGGCATCTGCCGGCACCCCCCTGTACCCAGTGCCTTTGGAAACACGACCTTAGGTGCTCGCTCCCTGTAAATGTGTGTGCTGCCACTGATTTATTCCGACTGGGAATGTGACCTCAGGTCTCTAATAATAAACACTGAGAGAACAAATGAAAACAATACAGGATGTCTCATGTGCTTTCAGAAGAACAAGGTCTAACACATCTCATTCAAGCATTTTGTGATCCAGGGACATGTTTGGGAGCCTAATCCATCTTTGGGAACCTTGGGAGTCTCTTGGAGTGTTTCTGGACACCTTGAAAATGGTTTAGGGTTACATAGCCCCTATGGTTGGGATTTATGCAAAACCCCCTGAAAACCAAGATATAGCTACTTTGGGGAAACATCATTGGATTTAAGTGAGGCTAATATCAAAGTGCATTATTCCTATTTTATTTCCCAGAGTCACCTAAAATCAGCAGAAGAAGCTGAGAAGTTTCCATGTGCTTGGAAAAAAACCTGTGATACAGTGTTTTAATACATGATATCTACAAAACCTTGAATTGTACAAGGTGACAGAGTCAAGAGAGTTATGATAAAAACGCCTGGATTTAAACAGCCACAATGATTGAAGAAGAGTTTGAGCTCAGACCAATGGAAGAGAAGAGGACAGCTGTTTTTTTTTTTTTTTTTTGCAGATTCTAGGTGATAGTAGTCGATAGGTGTGTAGCAGCTGCTCTCACACAAGCAATGTTTCAGATGCGGCATGGTCAGAGCATTTAGTAAAAGGCAAGGGCTCTGGGCTGTGCTCCCGGTGGTGCTGAGATGGTGCTGTGGTAACACACCTAACAATGGAGGCAACGTGGTTTTGTTTGGTGTGGATTGCTTTTTTTTTGAAAAAAAAATAGTTTTTTTTATTCACATGAGGTGCTTGGTACTTGCTGGAGGTTCTGTGGGTTTTTTTGTAGTCAGAGCTGCTGTGCTGACTGTCCTCGTTTGGCAACGCCTATCCCTGTCCCCAGCGCCTTGGTGCCGGGCTGAGTGACCTTGGGCCGGTAACATTGTTCTACAGATTTATCAGAGATCAGTAGCACGTTGTTCTTCCTAGCCCATGATATCTGGACTTTTGCATCTCATTGACTTCAGTGTGGGCTCCAACCGAGATGATCCTGGTTTGGGCCTGCTCTTAAATGGCTGACCATGCCATTGAGTGGTTTGGCCATGCCAGATGAGTTTGGGCTCCAGAAGTACCGCTGAACTTCGACCATGGACTTCCCTTCTCTTGACCAAGAGTAGGTTGGTAGGAAAGTCCAGCCTAAATTGAGGGGTGAGATAATGTTGGGTATCGGTTACACCGATCTCAGCTGCAGAGTTGGTCTGCAGTGCCACAGAACAGGTGTTTTAAGAAGAGGAGCATTGATGGGCATGGGGGGAGAGTTTGCTTTTGGAGTTAATTTACCAGAGCAAACTGTTCGGAGCATTTCAGCTGATGGTGCACGGCGTTCCCCAAAGAAATGGTAACTCGTTGCCTAAAGCCAGCTTCAGCGCAAATGCTAGTGATTAATGCTGGGAGATCCCAGTGGTCTTGGAAGCAATATAGTTAAGTAAAAGGCAATGGGTTGGATAAAAGGTCTTAAATCAGACTAATGTTGGCAAATGTCACTGGAAAGAGAGGGATTTGGGGAGGAAAAGAAAGAATAAAGAAAAAAGGGAGAGTAATTTAAGAATAAATTCGAAGGAGGGAAAGTAGACATTCCCACAAACTAATAAAATCTCTGCAAATGAGAAAATGAGCCTGCTCAGATGGAAATTTAATCACAGAAAGGATTTTGTTGTAACAAGGAGAATTCTAATTACTACTCGAAACAGGAAAGCTTTTTCTCGATCTCAGCTGACATGCGGATGCTGGAGCCTGGTGCTGAGCAGGAGGGACGGCGTCGGGGAGGGAAAGGGCTGCAGCAGTCGTCCTAGCAGTTACACATAGCGTCTCTGCCAAAAACTAAACCAACTTCATTTAGAGGGAGGCAGTTGTGACAGTTTCATGTATAAGTACTGCACAAGCATTTCTCCAGCAACGAACATTGATCTTTCCCAGTGGTGCGGTGCTGCCTGGGGATGCTCCCTGCGAGGTCTTCGTGGTGCTCCTCTGTCTGAGCTCGTACGGAGGTTTGGCTTGGAAGGGACTTGGGGGCATTGAAGACCTTTTTAGGGTTGTGCCACAGCTGTAGTAGTACATTACACTCATTTAAGGCCACCCAAAATGTTGATAAAAGCAGAAATGAGGTGCAGTAAAAATACAGAAGTATTTCAGTGGCCAGTGAAAGAGTAGCAGCATGCACACCTTGTATTTCCATTTGAAAACTAGCAGGTATTTGTATTTTTGTTTCAAGAAAATAATCAGAGGAGAAACAATGATAAAAATCTCACCTGTTGTTTGTAGTTCAGCAGTACGAATCCTTTCAGGAGCAGGCTGACCATGTAGTTGGACTTTTAGCTTTATTTAGAAACAATTACAGCCTCCTCAGAGCTCAAAAATAGGTCCGTAGCTTTTCTTTAACAAGTCAATGTTTTCTCTGCTATTCC
>NW_009736864.1:36608-77904 GCF_000703405.1 Apaloderma vittatum | reverse complement strand
ACGGATTGTTGTTTCCTTCCTTGTTTTTGTTATAGATGCAATTCAAGCTGGGTTGGTTTGATTGATATGTTCTGTTTCCTTTCTCTATTTGTGGTATCGAGCTCCTGGAGTCTCCACTGACTTCATTAAAATATTTTTGAAAATAAGTATCCTCAGCATTATTTTCTCTCCTTGTCCTATTGAAAAAAAAAAAGTACAATAGAAAAGCACATTGAAGCATATTTTAAAAGAATAACAACGCCAGGTAGCTTGTGCATGCAGTGGAATGGGGAATAGTACTGACAACATTAAATAAGTTCTCTTTTTTAGTATTCTATCAACTGCAAGGTTTTTAAAAGAAATTAAGATTAACATAATATTTGACAGCTTTTACCACATCTAAAATTGCTGCTGAAGTGCTTGGTAGGCAAAACTCACATTCCCCTTCCTTGATTTAGCTTCCTAATAATTATTTTACATCTGCTCCTCTTCTGCTGAATTTTCAAAATGAGGTTCTCTTCATCTTGAATGTTGTCGAGGGTTAGGGCTGGGCCGGCCTCTAACACGGACAGACGCTCTCTGACCCCCTCTTCCCCCCCTCAAATGGGAAGGAAAAGGGAATGAAGCAGAGAGACTTTCGGGTTAGAGAAGGAAAAAAAAACAACAACCACAACAGCTTTAATGAAACAATAATAATAGAAAATAATAGTGGAATGATAAAAGTGAAGAACTATATACAACTGTAGATAATAGCCCGATATCAAACCTGACTCCCTCCCCCGATACAATCACCGCTGATGCTGCAGAGCAGGAGGCACTGGGGAAACCCCAGGCTCATCGGCGGCGGGAGCTTGATACAGGGAGCTGGATTCGGGAACTCAGGATCCGGATCAAAAGCAGGAGGTCAGATGGAGTCCTCACTGGACACCGGCAATTGCAGAAGAGACAGAAACTCAATTTATACTAAATATGACGTATATGGGATGGAATACTCTCGTTGGTCACCTGTCCTGTCTATTACCCCGCGGAGGTGCAATTACTTCCTCGTGACCACCCCTTTTTACTACCCAGCACCCCCAGTGTGGCACACAAGAGCCAGCAGTGGCCTTGGTCACTGCAGGAATAAGTAAAAGCAAGAGCCTGTCTGCATCCCAGTCCCAGGCAGTAACTGTAAACATCAGGTGTTATCACTGCCAGTAGCAGGCACTGCCTATGAAAACATGCTGCTGACTTCAGAAAGTGCAGCCTTTTAGAAGAGACTAAAACTGGAAAGTAAAAATCACTAAATAGGACTGGGTTTTAGCTCAAACCCAGGACATAAGTTCTCGTGGCCCATAGCCTCAGGAGGAGGGGATGCGTTGCAAATGGCAGGGAGTGAGCATCAGTGCATGGCCGAGGCGCATCCAGGCAGTCCCACGTCAATGGGTGCTCCGAGTCCTTCCCTGGAGGCAGTGGATTGCCAGTGGGACACCAGCAGGTTGTCTGAAGAAGGTCCCATTTACCTTTAAAAAAGGAAGTTTAATGGGAATGTATGTTTTTGTGTCAGCACTGGAAGAGTTAATGAGATTGATTTGTTTTTTTTCAAAAAAAAATTAATTAAAACTCTTTTATATGCAGTGTAGACACAGCCTGTGCTATGTCTCTGGCTCTCTGTGCCGTTTGGCTAGTGGGAATTAAGCCAAGGATTGTGCAAACATTGGGGAGCGTCACTGAAATTATTCGGCAATCTTTTTTTTTTTTTTTCCTACTTTAGGATTAATTTGTAAATTTGCTCTTGATAATCATTTGTAAAATAACCATAACCCTGAAATGTTTCAGGTCACGGCAAGATAGTGGTTTAAACACATTGAAATTGAAAAGTCAATCAGAATAGAAATATGACTTCTATAATATTTTATATTGCTTTGAAAAGGATAGTCTGAGAGAATTAAAAAATGACAAGTGAGTCCCTGGCCTTTTACATTTGTATGTAGCGCTGTAGCAGTCAGTGAGCTGTACTTCTGTGAAGCTTCTGAGAACATAAATACTTGATTTTTTTGTTTCTTCTTTAATTTTTGGAAGCACTGTCCCTTTTTTTAATTATCTCAACTGTTAAACAGAGAGTAGTGAAACATGCTTTTATGCTGTGTATTTTTACAGCAAAGTATTTAAACCAGCCTGTTGAATAATTTCATGCTGCATTAAGTTCAGTAAGATCTTTTCGTATGCATCATTTTTAGTGCTTCCTATATCTTCAGCCATAAGCTTTTTAATTACCGTGTGAAGAAATGTAAAATGAAGTTTAATAAGAAATAATTTTTTGGTCGTTTGGCTTCATCTGATGCAGGATTTTTCAGACAACGGAATCAGCACTGATCACACGTTTTGTCTGGAAACCAGTGGATTGCCTTTAGAGTGACTCTGCCCATCGCTCCCCAAAGGAGAAGGAAGAGGAGAGGTTTTATTAGGGCAGAAAGTTCAACCTCTGGAACCAGAAGAGTGCTTGTAATTCCAGCACTCATTGCAATTCATTAAATCTCTGGGATTGAGGAAGAAGCGATTGGCCTTGGGATTGTCTTGGCCAACAAGACAAGAGTTTGGAGGAATCAGGTGTTTTTAGCAAAGGGCGAAGAAAATGTTTTGTCAAAATGATTCCCAGCTTGGTCTAAGTTAGAGCTTGCAGACTTATATTGGGGAGTCTTGGGACGCTTTCCTTGAAGATGTTTTTTTAGACTAGATGCTTCTGTAAATACTTGAGTTAAGTTTCAAATGCTGACATTCCTGCAGCCTTTATGAATACAAGTAACATGCTTATAAATTCAACAGAAGGGAAACAAAACAAATGGAAGCTCATGAGCCTGTCATATGTCTTGGAGGGGACAAAGGAGAGTAAAAGTGAACTGAAGATGTGGTTTTCCTCCAGCTCTGAGCTGCACATTTCCTTACCCTCATTTCTGTGGCTCTCCCAGTGCCTGAGGGTAAAAGCCTCTTCCCTGGGACCTGCTTCCTAAAGAGCATGATCTCTGAAGAGACCTGCCCTGAAGTTTGCCTCCTCGTGTTTTAATGTAGGATTAGGGCTCTGGCTCGGTGTTTTGCCATCAGTTAGCTTCCACCTCATTTTAAAGATTTCTAACTTGATATTTGACCACTTTTAAAGTATTTTTAATGTATCCATTTTTAAATGGTAGTCATTTGATTAATTCTCTATTTTTATTAATTAATCCAACGTTTTAAATTGGTTATAAGGTACTGAGATTTACATGAATATCACTGATAAACACTACCTGTTTACTAAATCAAGATAGTGTTATATCGGGAAAGGCTTTTGAATTTGTGAATTTTGGCATTGCAGATTAAATGTACTTTTGAGATCCGAATTTAACTTGGATCTTGACTTTGCAAAGCCTTATCATGGCCCCCAGCCCTGCAGGTTGTCCAACCTGCCCCCGGAGTCCATGTGTGAGGACAAGTCCTTTTCAAAATCAAAGGTACCGCATAGGCGAGCGAGCCTCACCAGGTCTGTCAGTGTTCCTTGGGCATGAGTGTAAGATTTTGCAGATTGTCACAGTTGAAGATATACGTAGGTAGCTCCCCTGTTGCCTAATTGTGTTTTTAATTGGATGATAGCAAAGGGCTCTCATTTTAGCAATGCTAAATCTGCTGAGAATTGTGGCTGAGCTGATGAAGAAATCAAATCTAAAAAGCTGCATCCTCCCCAGCCTGGAATGGATGCTGATTTGGTGCTAAATCCATATAGAAGTTGCTGAGCCTGCGAAGACGAAATGAAAACTAGGATCTTCTCATTGTTTTACGTTTTCTTTGGGATCTCTGAAAGTATGTTGTTAGACACACTAACCAAAAGACTTCTGGGCCGCCAGGGGTACGTACATTTATTTTAGCCCGCTCTCTGGTCTGGGACTTAACCCAGTCCTGCAGGACTACAGATGTGCTCCAATATTGTCCCCTCCTATCCTCAAATGCATATGAGAGAAGAAGCTGTGGCACCAGTCATGGTTTGTGTTCCATGCTGAATATTAAAAACACATCGGGAGAACAGGCCAGCTAGGTGAAGCTTGAAGGCTCGAGCTTGGAGGTCATCACCTGCGATGCGGGAAAGGAAAACTGACCTGTGTCTGTGGGACTGGAGACGGGTTATCCTGTGTATTCATTTGAGATTTCCTATATGTGCCTCAGGTACGTAAATCTCTGCTGCTGGCTTTATCTATAGGTTGGTTATGGATTTGTTGAGGATGGACATCCATTGTTTTATTCCCTTTTAGTGGAGGGGGACCTTCTTTTTTAATTTTGCTTTGTTTTGTTTTTTAATTCCAGTTTGCACAGGTGAAATATTCCTCTTATTATACGGTAAACACAATTACCATGATATATTTTCTCCAATTTCTGTTAGGTCTGCGCTTTGAAACTGTAACCTATTTTTAGCTGAAAATCCTTAGAGAAAGTCTAAGAAGCCAGAAAATGCTTCAGTAAGAAAGTGATATGTTCAAATAAACCTTACAGAGATAGTGCTCACCCAGCAGATGAAAATATTAAGTCTGAGGATTGTTAAGCAGAATAGTATCTCTGAATCTCTCATTTCTTTCTATCTAACGTAACCTGATTATCACTGTAATCTCTTTTGCTTTGTCAGTTTGAAAGGACAGTATCATCTGTCATTCTGTAGGAAAAAGAACAACCCCCTCAAATAGTTGTAGGCAATATATTGTTAGTTTTATATATATGTATATATTTTATATATATATAAAAACCAAAAGAAGGCACTGTTTGGTATTTTTTTGAGCGAATACATGGCAAAGGGGCACTGGTACCACCTGAGCATCTCTAAGCACGTGTGTGCCAACATGTACATTTATCTTCCTGATAGTGAACTTTGACCATGAATAAGTGGGACTAAACCATTGAAGCACTAGGGAAATATGAGATATTTTGCTCCACCAGCTGAGAAATATGCTTATGGAAATAGAATGTGGTTGTGTTAGATAATAAATGAGAGGAATCCAATTGGTTTTGGTTTGTTAGTCTGTCCTGAGAAAGCTACTTGTAAGTCAGTAACAGCCAGTATGACATAGTAACTTATTTAGCAGAGAACTCATTGAATGGGTTGGGTTAGCTAGATGTTTCTATCCGCAGTATGACTGAAATCAGCACTGAGTGCCTCTCCCATATCCGAGGAGTGTGTTAGCTGGATGACAGATGCACATGTGTACAGAGATTATTGCCCCCTTAGCATCCAGCCAGGTTTCTCCTGACCCTCCTGGGCCCCACTGAGAGCTGGATGCAATTTTGGGCTCTGACGAGGCATTAGGTTCTGGCTGCGCTGAATGGCTCCTGCTGGGACGAGGATGCCCAGTTTGGGACCATGGTTTTTTTGGCTGATGTCAGTCCAGCTGCCACCCTTGCTGGCAGGGTAGGGAGGACACCTGCGTGCCCCTCTCAATGAATACAGCCTTTGCTTTGGGAGAGAATCCACCGAGGTCGCTACAGCGGCGTTGCTCCACGCAGAAGCGTGAAGAAAAGGGCTGGCACTTTCTGCCACGCACGCCCGGCCGCATACTAAGGAAGTGGCGACTGGGGAATAATAAAAGGCACTGGCTCGTCGGCCGGTTTTGCTGCTTTTCAGAGCTTGCCCGAATTAGCAGGGTTGGTGTAATCTATTCTGTACACCACAATGTTATGGTAATGTTTGAAATACAGGGGGAAAATCCTGGCCCCGTTATGTTTGTGGGAGCTTTGTCCAGTGAGATCAGTGGAGTTCTCATTTCTTATTTTGTTTAGTGTTTGGTGAAAGAGTATATCCTCAGCATATGAAACCGATTTTGTTGAAGCAATAGAACACGGTTTTGTTTCTTTGTTTAGTTAAGCTTCGTAAGATAAATTGTGATTTTAAGAGTCAGGAACAAAACTGAGAGGGTTTCTTCTTTTTCTTTTGCCGCAGTTAGAACTGGTGTAAACTCCTCTGGGCAATGCCTGTCAGAGGGAGCTGGAGCACCTAGGGAAGGCTTTGGAAATCAGTGAGGGCTCCTGCTCTTGTTTCCTTCTGGCTGGAGGAAATTTGCAGTGGCAAAACCCCGCTAATGTCCAGAAGAAATTCGAACAGCAGCTACTGTTGTTTCCTTCAGCCCAAGTGGTTTCAGCACTTCTGCATCGACCAAAAATCCACCCTTGGACTCTCAGGGCATGCAGGTGAAATCTTCTGGCTGCAGCCGTCACCGCTAACACTGCCTGGATCTGCTGTAGCCTGTCGTTGGAGGGACACTTCCCATTAGATAGTTATAAATGAGTGATGTCCAGCAATTTCGTGGTAATTTCTTTAAATGCTTAATAATAGACGTGTACCTAAAAATCTTCTCTGTCTCAGCCCGAAGACTTTCAGGCTGTGACAGTTGCTTCAGGATAGAAGAGCGGAGTGTAGAGGATTTAATTTCTTTTTATAAGAAAAAAATTATGTATGTTTGCCTTGTGCTTTGTTCCATGTTTTTCCCACCCAGTACAGTTGTGTGCAGAAGTAAACTACTAGACCTCTTAAGACAGACCTTTACAGGTGTTATCTGTTTTCCAAGTCATGCCTCTTCCTTCTTTGCATCACTTCAACAGAACCAAAGCGTTCAGAGAGTGATAATAATCATAATTAAATGAAATCTAGCTTGCAGGAGCTTAAAATCTGAAGGATACTGTTCCCCAGGGGACAAGGGATTATAACTAGTTCTATTTTGCCTTGGTAGTGTCGCTGCAGGTCTGTGTAGGCTGCACATAATGATATCATGGATTTTGCTGGCAGATCTTGATCTCCCAAGACAGAAGGCTCTCCCAGCCCACCTTTGAGCCTCCGTAGTCCAGAAAATGGCTTTTGGCAACGCTCTGGAGAAGATTTACTTCTTCATTCAAGCCTGAGCTTCCCGGTAACCCACCTGCCTCAATGTCTGGATGGCTTATTTGAGGGAATTAGATAGTGAGGAAGAAAATAATTTAAATAAATAAATAAATTCATTTGACTTTTTTGGTCTTACGGCATTTTCGTAGAACGTTTCAATGAATTAGTTCTGTTGTAATAGCGTGCATGAATGTGTGAAGGTGCTCACCAATTTGTAAGGACTTGCACCAGTTATATGTATTTTCTGAAGGAATCCTCACTGCTTGGGAGAGTTTCTTGCCCTCGGGTTCTTACCCCAAGTCCACAGGGTTTGGGAGTTGGCAGCCCTTCGTGTCTGCTCCGAGGTGGGCTCATTCCTAGAGCGTAATGTGTTATTTCTAGTTTCTGGTCTCAGTTTGTTCAAAGAGGGGAGGAAAAAAAAAGTTATTTCCCAACATCATGGCACTTTAGCCAAATATTTGCAATGCAATTTGTAACGAATTATAAATGAATCCACAATGTGTAATATTCAAAAATATCCCATCACGTCACACTACCTTAATTTTCTCCTTTATTTCTAAGGCCTAGGCGGACTGGTGGGATTGGCAGATGCAGGGTGTGAACGAGGTAGTTTTTTATTTAATCGGCACAGCCCGAATTCCTTCAGGAGGAACAGTCTTCCTCATTTTAAGCTGTCAAAAACAACACTTGATCGAGGCTGCAGTTAGCACGAGTGCTTCGTGATGCAGAGAGTAGCCTTACTATTCATGTTGCAGCCATTTGGGCTGTGTCTTCTCCCTGGACTACGCTGGTTCTTCAACTAGGGATGGTCATTCTACAAGGTGGTCATCTTAGGTTAAACAGGACTCCGAGAGGTCATCTGGTCCAACCCCAGCCCAAAGCAGAGCCAACGTGGAATCACAGAATGGTTTCAGTTGGAAGGGACCTTAAAGATCATCGAGTACCATGGGGCATCACATCAAGTTGCTCAGGGTCCTCCTGGGTAACTCTATGATGAAAGGCAGACCTGGGCATAAGCACGGGTCAAAGTGACTCCTCAGAAACCATAGCATGAATGGTATTGCTATCTTGTTGTGCTGGGTAGTTTCCTGACTAAAATTAACCTGTTTTTATGCTCTGTCATAACTGGTTGTTGGCTTTAGGGTTATTGGTCAAGCTGTGCGATGGAGACCATTGGGCTGATCCCAGACGGTGCACTGGTGGTGTTCATGAGCCAAGACATGTCACCAGCTCCAGTGTAGCTCACGAAGGGCATGCTCAGGTGGCAAAATGTTTACTGTGTGTATTTGTGCAATTAAGAACTAGCTGAAGACAGAAATCCTATACTGCTAACTCCAGTCTCTGCTATAATGTCCCAGTGATCAGTATTGGGCTTTCCTAACAGCCTGCGATGATGAACTGCTGATCGTGTCCTTTCTAAGCTCTCCATGGTTAGGTCTTGTGTTTACCTAAACTTTTTTTTTTTTTTTTTTTTTTTTTTTAGTGTATTGTAAGCACAATCGTTAGCCCCTGTGCTTTGCCGAGGAAAGTGGAGTTTTTACTTTACTGCAGTGTTTTTACTTTTATGTGTTGGTTTTATTTGATTTGATTAAGTCCAGCTGGGGTGAAAGGCTGAGTCTGAGGTTCAGACTTCTCCCAAGGAGATAGGAAGGTCAGAAACTCTGAATATTGATGCTTTCTTTTGTGATGCAAATTCATAACTCTCATGATTTTCAAGATGTGGAGATTGTTGAGAGTTTTGCCATGTTACTTCAGGAGCAGGAAAAGGAAGCTCTTTTTAAGAAATGCTGGGCTAACATTGATTTTGTCTCCCAGGCTGTTTTAAGAGCCTGTTGTGGAGTGGAGCCACCCTGGTAATGCTCCAGGTCGGAGTACACCTCCCTGTTTGTGTGTCCATTTTCTCCCTGTGAACAACATTGGATTCATTAACTCATTCCTGTAATTAATCAAAGCCATGTTTCGCTGGCATAGTTGCTGAGCTGAATTCCAGTGTGACATTTCCACAACTCCTACAATCTTGGAAGGATTAAGGCTCATTTAATTGCCTATTTTTTCCACAACCCCTTCCAATCTTGGAAGGATTAAGGCTCATTTAATTGCCTATTTTGTTACCAGTGCAGGTATCTTAATCTTATGCCATCCACAAGATTTGCTTTGTGCTCTCAGCAGGGAATCCCGTAAGTTCCAATTTTTTTAATGTTGTTTATGTTAGATACAGTCATTCATGACCTTAAATTTCTATGCCTGTGTGAACTCCATGCCTCTATAGTTTTTAACCTGCAGAAGGTAACTAAGAACAAGCGTACTGTCAGAGGACTTTGAAGTGATGCCCCACATCAAGATCAAGGAACAGTTAGGTGCAGTAAATACTGATGATTCAAAGGAATCTGCCACCAAAGACCTTTTTTGCTGCTGTTAATGCCAGAGGAACTCTGTGTAGAACTTCACAGGACTCTTGGTGACTTTGAGGCAATTTCTGATAGAGACTAAAAAAATGATGCTGCATGAAACGAGATTCTAAATATTCTGTTCACAAGGAACCAATGTGTTCAGTCAATGGAGAGAATGCTGTAGGGATGTTCAGGTTGGTCAAGAAAATGGAGAAATGAAAGAGGGGAAGAAACAAGTGAAAAACTGATGCAGACTTAAAACTTTTTTATTTTGTTTTCTCTATATAGTTTTCAGTTCTTGACAGACGTGTATACAGCCATGAAATCAGGCAGCTTTGAACTGTGCAGTGAACGTATAAAGAATATTGATTCATCCAAGCTTTTGCTAACCTGAGTAATAAAATACTTCAGAGTCTGGAATTTCAAATGGACAAAGTGTTCTTCAACCTTTTCTGCAATGCACTATTCACAAACTGGCTTTTGTTCAACAAAAGCATCAGGACTTTCCAGCAACCTTTTTATTAGAAAAATGAATATACTAGAAGTGATCTTCCTTTGCCATGGTCAGGTTTAAGGTCCTTTCTGTGCCTCTGATCTGTCTAGTCCTGGTTAACTGGAGTCCTTGGAGAGTGATTCTTAGTGTACCAGAATATTTTTTTTTCCTTAATATAGCTTTTTGTTGTCTTTCTTCTCCATAACAGCAACTATTATGTAACTTTTCCATACTTTAGATTAATTATTTTGTATGTAGAAGAGAGAGTTGTTTTCATTAATTTCCCCCCCAAAAAAATGTTTTTATGAGATTTATTTATGCTCTGACATGGCAGGACAAATGTGGTGACACAGTGAAAAATGAGTTGTTTTTTCCTGAAGCAGTGTAGGAATTCTCCTCTTCCAGGTTTTAGGCTGGTACCCCATGCTTTCGTATGCAAGGTGTACACTCAGCTTTAGATCCAGCAGTGCAGAAAGAGGTTACTAGGCAGACTTTTTTTTAGGTCAAAAATGTTCTACAGTTCCACTAAGGTTTTCATTATCAATTGAAGGAATTGTGTTTTTTTTTACAGCAGAAACACAGATAAACTGTGATTTGTTCTTTTTCTCTGCTTCAGGTGAGTAATTGCTAAGTTCTCTGAGTAAGCCTTTAGTTGGTCTGTCAGCTCTGTGGTGTAGGAGGTTTTATCCAGGGCAAAAGGATCCGTATCAGAAGGACTGGGAAGAGGGAGCAAATGCAATGGTGGTTAAAACAATACATTGAAAAATACCTTGCAGGAAGGTTATTTCTTGTGCTGCTGCCAGCAGTGCTACTTACCAAGTCGTGCATCTCTCTTGGAGAACTTGTTTCGGCGTGGTTGCTGTGCCACGTCTGCAGCACTCGTGTTGAGTTTATCTCCTCCTTGGCCTGGATTTGAATAGGGAGAACAAGCTTTGTTTGCTGGACAGCCTGTGCATGGCAGTGTGGCTGTGTGGTGACGGTGTGTGCCTCCGCCTCTGCAGCAGAACTGGTCAAGTCTCTTTGCAGTTGTCGCGTTTTCTGAGTGCTGAGCTTCTCTCCTTAGATTTGCCTGCCAGATGTTCCCCATTTGAGCCATATTGGTTCCCATTACCCCCTTGAAAATTGACTTGAGGTGGAAATGAATATTGCAATTATATCATTTACTTTTGCATAAATTAGTGTCATTTTCTCTTAAAACCCCTGCCATTTTGGACAAATGCCATTTATTAAAAAATAATAGTAGCCATTTAAAAGCATCGTTTCTGAGCTCAGGGAGGGGATTTTTTTTTTGGTGTCGCTGTCAAGGCAGAGATTTGAACATCCTCAGAGGGTCAGGCAGTGTCTGGCAGGAGTGAGCAGGGCACGTCCCCAGCCCTTGTGTGCTGTGGGAACCCTGAGATGTCCTTTATGTCTATGGTCCCATGGGCAGGGAAGGAGAAGTGGAAGTTGAGTGGAAGGTGCAGAGAGCAAGCAGAGGGCACAGCATTACAGGGAGTCAACATTCATGGGAGTCTAATGCTAGTACACAGGAGTTAAATTGAACTATGTAAAATGCTTAATACAGTACTAGATATTTTCTTTAGGAGTCATGAAGCATGTAACGTCCTTATGTTCTCCAAAGGGTTTATTTGGCAGCCTGTTAGCATCTCACTATGACATGACTGAAGGGGGAATAACCAAAATAACAAGGAGGGGGAAAGAAGGCAGCAGTCACCAAATTGGAATAACAACTTCGTAGCATAGTACCTTGGAACCTGTGACTCCTTTCTTTCCTTTCCCTGGATGAGTAGCAGCGCTTAATGCCCTTGAAGACAACATTATGCTGGTCAAATTGTGATGGGGATTCAGATGATTTTGCCTAAGGCTTGCAGTCGCTTCTGGATTTCAGTATGTCTGAGGCTGAGTCGGTCCATGCAATCCAAGGCAGTGTTTGCTTGTTCACTTTGGTCTTCCACAATTATCCAGATTTTAGGCTGAGAAGCATCTTTGCAGCTAATCGTGGCAACATGAAGTTGCAAGGTAAATGTTTCAGACAATGGGAAGGAGATCTGTGCTGTAGGTAAAGATCACAGCTTACAAAGAGACAGTAAGTACTCAGGGTAAGAAAATGAAAGAAAGGGGGTGAGCAAAGTAAAGGATATTCAAATAGCTGGTGAATTAACAGGGCACAGTGCATAGCTTTGGGTCTTCACTCTCTTGATTTAAAAACCAAAACAGCTTCCAGCTCATCTGTGATATCAGTTTTTATACAGATACCTTTTAATCCTATAGTTTCCATTTTCAGAGCAAACAAAGATGTGTTTATTTTTCTTATAAGCTTTCTCCCTATCCTCCCTGCAATATTTTTGAAGCTAATGACCTAGATAGACAGAAACCAGAGGAAAGCGGGAGTAGGGTGCTAATGACAACTGACGAAAGTCAGCTCTGAGCCGTGAGCTGTGTACCCCTGCAGCAGGAGAGCACCCCTGCTGGGTCCCTGTGTAGGGATGCTGAGGGCTGACATGGTCCCTGCATCTCTGGACAGGGAGTCACTGATCTATGGGCTATCCTGGACTCTGCATACTTGGGGATATATATATATATATGTGTGTGTGTGTGTACACGTATATATATACACACACTTACTGAAGAAGTAACCCTTTTTCTGTCACCATTACAGTTTTCTATGTGTTTAATGGAAACAGCAAACCCATCCCTGGCAGGTGATCTCGCCACTGCTGAGTAGTCCCTCCCAGCACATTGGCATCTCTTTTTACCGTCTACGTTGTGAATGTCCTGAAGCATGTTTGGAATCCCCTTTGTTTGGGAAAGATATTGGATTATAGGAAGCTGAGATAGGATGCCATGCCATGAAAGTGATGAAAAGATGGTATACGTTTTATAAGAGGAATTCCAGAGAGAAGAGGGGTTGTTGGAAGCCGTGGGAACCATGGGAAACCTTTCAGTGTTTTCCCCAATCTTACTCCTGTTCTCTTATATATGGAAAGTTTTTTCTTGCTCTTCATTGGCTAAGTTTTGTACTGGGACAGCTTTTTTGTCTTCTCCACTTCCTAGCTTTTCCCCTCCCCTTGCCAAAAGCAGCAACGTTAGCTAAGGGATTGCAGAGGCAGCAGTTTCAAGCAAAACGTGAAGAAGAACGCCACCCCTCCCTTATAAGCTTTTTCTGTGATTTTTGAAGTCTGCATCCTTTTTCTTTGACATCCCTAAAACTAATACAGTGATTCAGTGTCTGCCTAAATGTATATATGTGTATGTCTGTGTGTATGCATTTATATATGTATAAATATAAGTACACGTATAATCTGCCCAGTCAAAATAGTTTCCCAACACATCTGTTGCTGAACAGATGCTCTCTGTGTTGGTTGGTTTGGCTGTTCCTGGCTTTCTGTGGTTCATGTTAACATGAATATTTAAAGAGTAAACAAAGATTGGATTGCTGCGGTGTAATCTTAACATAATGCAGGAGAATCCCAAAGCTTTGACTTGGCTGTGGAGTGCTACCTGCCCCTAAAACCATGTGCAGCTGAGTTCACTCCTTTAAATGAAGGCCTCAGGCTTTGATTGCTGGCAGATGGTCTGTTTCAAGGGGAACGTGTGCGCAGATTAACCTCTGTCATTTGAAATGCTGCCCAGCAGTGGCATATAGGCAATATTTATAATAAAAATTGAAACAGCACTGTAAAATATTAAGAAAAAGGGAAAGGTAATACAAGCGATGGGTTGTAAGAGTCTGAATTTTGCAATATTCAAGAGCTCCATACATATTAAGCGTGTACTTGCCTAACTCCAGGATGTCTACTTTTAAAACCTTTAGAAAGTAATATGTTTATACAGACAATGCAATTATCTCTTACGCTTGCATTTATACTGTAGAAGTGCCTCAACTGTTGTTAATTAAAAATGGTTATGTGGGTGGAGGAAAGAGTATCCTGCCGGTGCTGGTGGCTTCAGGTTCCTTATTCATGGATCTCCAGGAGCTGCACCAGGAAGAAGAAATACCAGTGTCCTCACCCAACAGTTCTTCTTTGCAGGGGCAGTAAGTGCTGGGAGGCTTTAGCCTTGCGTTTGGGTTTGCCTTTCTTTTAAATTACTGTTTGTTACATGTATCGTGTGTGTGTGTGTGTGTGTATATGTTTGCATTATATATACCTGGTGTTCCAGACAGAAATCTTTCAGATTCAGCACAGGAAAAACACACACACATGACTGCAATCTCTGCAAATATTTAGGTTTGCGATAGTAATAATGTTTATAGTGTAAAAATTAAACAGCCCCTTCCTCAACCGAATTATTTTCTATAGTGCCTCAGCTGATTTAATCGAGCAAATTTGTCCTTTTCAAAACAAATGGATTTCCAGAAGGATCAGATTTTCTCTCTGACTTTTTTATTGCCGGTTTCTTTAGAGATGATTTAATCGCTGTAAAACTGGTAGTCGTACTTGCCATTCTTGATTATATTGCTACTTAACAAGCTGTATTAAATGCATGAAAAAATCAAATCAGAAAATTGAGCACTAGACACTAACAAGGAAAACCTTTCTTTTTTTTTAATCTTTCTTCAGTACTGTTGCTGCTGATGGGAAGTGTGTGTAATCAAGTTATTTTTGAATTATCTTCAAGCTGGGAGAAAAAGAAAACTTACAGTAATGGATAATTTGAAAGTAACTACACAGAAATGCTGCTAAAAGTGATGGCCCATAACTTTACCTTGTATAGCTCAGTTCCTGCCTTTTTCAGCTTTTCCTTGTGCGCACAACAGGATCTTCTTTGTCTGGAGCCTGCCACAGCGTGGATGTTTGAAGGTAGTTTTGGATGAAGTTAGTGCTATGGAAGGGCACTCTCCTCCTTGCTCTGATCTTAGCAAATCTTCCTCAGAAACAGCAGCTCTGGGTACTGCGCAGCAGATCCAACCTGCTGTCGGCACGTGGGCTGGTGGGCAGCTGCTGGTGCAAGTTTTGCATGGTTTCACGGCCCTAAGAAGGGGCTATAACAAAGAAGAGCTGTGGCTACAGCAATATTCTCCAGGGAAGGGAGCACTCCCAAATTGCAGCACATCCCTAAGACTGGAAACGAGCTGCCTCTGAGGGCCAGAGACAAACGTGGAGCTTCATTCCATGGCTGAAAGCAATGGCGAAGCTCCCGGGGCTTCCTTCCTGTGTGATTGGAGAACCACAGCCTCTTTGAGCATCGAGGTCTTAGCTGCTAAACATAAATAGTCCCATCCTCTACTGTGGTCCTTGTTGTGCCCCCACTTGCTTTTTTTTCAAGGGGAAAAGCACTGCATGGAGGTCAGGTGCTTGGGGCTTACAGGCATATGCCCCACAGTAAGGGGTAATGTAGGATGACCAAGTCCCCCGTGGCAGGCAGGACGCAGGTGCGCAGGAGAGGATGGGCAGTGCAGTGCAAAAGGGTTGTTCTCTGCGCAGAAATGCGAGGGGCACTGTTGGGACGTAATAACGTGCTCACAAGGAAAAGTTTCTTTCTAATGTCCATCATTTAATGGTTGGCTTATGCCCTTGAAGCGAGATGTCTTATATCCGTAATACAGCCACGGTAATTTCCTTTTAAAAGTACCCTATTTGATTAAGAACCGGCCATGAAGGCAAATATCAAATCTCCAGGTGGAAACTTGGCCTGGCAGGAGAAGATGAGAAGTTCTCATTAAATGAGGCCGTGCCCGGGTGTTCCCTCCAACCAGGGGCGCAGTGAGACACGGCCCATTGGTCACAGTGGGAATAGAAATTTGTTTTCTATTACTGACATGTATTTGTCCTTTCCTTTATTGCAGCAATAATTTCTTCAAAATATCTTCAAAAAAAAAAAGAAAGAAAGAAAAAAGGACGTGTCGAGAACATGAAAGTGTGATCTTAATTTTGTCCTAACCTTTACAAAATCGATTAAATTACTGCTGCAAGGAATGCCAGCAGCCTTGCTCACCCTGAGCAGTGATGGCCTGCCAAGACACTTGTGAAAGGGGTGAGCTCTCCACCTTGTCATGGTCCTTAGGGCACGAAATGCTGGGTGCATGTAGACAACAACAAAAGGCGATGCCGTGTGGTGGAGAAGCGAAGTGTTAACCCAGTCTTGTTGAACTGGAAGTCACCAAGGTTGTTTTTTTTTTTTCTTTTTTTTTCCCCCCACTCATACATTTTTATGCTGCTATATAAAATACTGAGATGCTTTCATGTGATGATGCAGCATCAGATTGTCATAGAAAAGCGGAGGAAGGAAGGTGTTTTACGTTATAGATAAATAATTGCTTTTCTCACAGGTTTATGGCAAAGCTGAGTGCCTGGCTGCGTGCCGGTGCCCATGACTGAGCTGTAGGCAGGAGGCTGGGGTTGAGCATGCCGCTGATGATGGTTTTGTGGAGTAACCCTTGCCTGTGAAACTGTCGTGGAGTTGGGCACAACTTAAAGTGACAGTGACTACAGAAAGTGTGGAAATCATTCGGCTGCTTACAGGGTCTCAGGCTGAAGGGAAGAGGAAAATGCCTTTTTGTTTTGGATCCCGTCTGCAGGAGTTGGAAGCGTTTTTCACCGTCCAGGTCACTGCTAAGGTGATTTTATCGCAGCACACCTGGAGGATGTTTTTGCTTTTGCTGGCTTATTAGAGGCTATTAAATAGGGGATATTGTGGTGGTGGTGGAACTCCCTTCAGTGAACTTGTGCATTTTGAAATGAGATAAAATATTTATGTCTTTTCTTACACACAATTGTACATCCTATACATCTACCATAGTGATTCACAGGTCCTGGGGAGCCTCTTGTGTCTGTTTGGTGTTGCATCTGATCTGTGTGCTGGGCAAGGTGGGATGCTGTGTTGGGAAATGCCCTATTTATGTTTTCTGAAGCTCTGTAGGTGTGAAACCAGGCTGAGAATTGCTCGACTGGCCCCTCCGGGCTTCCCTAGTCTGATGGGTCCTAGTTGTATGGTCTGCTCCCAGCCTTTTATTTATGCTCCTGGCTCTGTTTCTGCCCTGGAAGAAACCACACAATGCTTCTGCCCCCCTGTCTTAAATGGCTACAGTGTATTTTGCTGAAATAAATTGGGGTGATGCACTGATGCCAGAAGAGCTGATACAGTGGCTTTGTAGGAAAAAAAAAATCTTACTGGTTCTTTTAATTTCTTTATTCTGAAAGGAAGACACAGAATTCTTGAGGGAGAATGTGGATTTGTTCATCAGCCTTTTTAGCTCTTTTCTTCAGAGTTTCTTCCGCCCCACCTTCCACAAAAGCATGAAAGCAGGCTGTTCCAGCCTCTGAGGATGCTGACCGAGGTGGCTTTAGTAGCAGAAGGCTGGAGACAGAAATACATGTTGTTGTTTTTAATAGATAAAAGTAGGAGCTTTAGTTGGAAACACCTGGGAAACAGCATTTTGTGCATTTGTAAAAAAAAAAAATAATCTTGAGAAAAACCCTATGAGTGATATGGCAGCTCCAGCTCAGGCAATGGTTTCTCAGCCCTCCTTCAAGCTGCTTTGTGATATTTCTTTGACTCCTTTACTTTAGAGTCTGGCTTCATGGTTGAACCTGTTTGAAGAGTTTTCTATAAAAAAAGTCAAGCTCTGCATGTGATGCTCTTGTCATTAAAAACAGGTCACCAGGAATTTTGGCAGCAGCAGGAACTTGTTGCTCCACCTCTTTCTGTTTATCATCATTCATCTTCACCTGCTTGCCTTCAAAATGAAGGGCTCAGAGTTAACCTCTGAGCTGTCATTGCAGTTTTACTGAAACGTGCTGTGTATGGGCACACAGGCACGTGCCACCACATTGTAGGAGAGGTAAAAATACATATATGCTCACACGGCTTCAGTGTGGGGTTCACCAGTATAAGAATCACACTGGTTCTGTTGGTAGGTGGGCAATATTTTGAAGCTGTTAATCACTGTGGCATTCACCCTGTAAAAAGCTGCTACATGGTTGGCACATAGAAACTGATGGGCTGTAGCCTGTGATAAAAAGTACATCTCTATCTGCATAAAATGTCCCTGGTGTTGATGCTCAACTATTTCTCTTCCTTAACTGTATTACCAGGGAAGTTAATAAATAAAAGATTTAAACAAAGGTGCAGTGCAAGGGGAGTGGGCAGAGAAGTAGAGGTTTAGAGATGGCTTTCTGCAACCTGGTTCCGTGCTCTTGAGTTTTGTGGTGGGGTCCTTGTGTTATACTGAAACAGATAAAGGTGGGACTCAGCAGTATGTACAGATAAAGGTGGGACTCAGTGGTGCATACACAGTGGGTGCAGGGGATCGGGCTCCTTCCTCATCTCCCTGTTACTTTCCCAGGGTGAAGAGCTGTGAGACAGGAACAGGAGGAGGTTGGGCTCTGTCACAGTGCTTTTGCCAAAAGCACAAATTGGCCCCAAATGTGGAAGGACACAAGGTCCTTTCACCTCTTCCGGGAAAGCTGGCTTGTCTATCTGCACTGAATGGTGGGGGCCAAATTAATCTTTAGTGGGAGTAGGCACAACTCATCGCTAGCATCAATCACTTATTCATGGTGGTGACAGCTTTAAGCCCGAGTTCCTGAGTTCATTTAAACACTGCTCAAATGAATGACATGTTTTGAAATACAGCGAGAAATTCATTCATAGAAGAAAAATCCATAGAGATTTATTATATGTGGAGAAATAACTTGTGGCTCTGGAGGTCCCTTTGCCATGAGCCACAGGGAGGATTCTGAGAAATACAGAGAGGTGAATGATGGTACCTGCTCCAAACACATCCCTGGTGGACCTTCATTGATTTCAGAGACATTGCAACGGGGTGAAGCCATCTGAGGTTTTTCACCTGCCCTCTTGCCACCTTTCATGCTGACTTTGGAGCTGCGTGTTCCCCAGACTCAGCCCTACGTGCCTGATGTTTCCCCACACAAAAGCCACTTTCAGCAGATTCTTTATCTGCTATCAAGGGAGTATTTACAGCGGCTAAAGTTCCTAAGTGCCTTGTCTTGGAGACTGATGATGATAATTAAAGCAGTGTTTTCCAGCCCTCTGCTCATCTTCCTCTATGCTGAAATTGCCAGGAAGTAGGGAGTGGGGTTGTGCCAGCCAACAGGAACCCTGGAAATCCACGTTCAGCAATTTGATGTGCATTATTTCTTTTGCTTGTTAGTGTGTCCTCGCTGCTGGGTGCAGGTACGGAGCTTGTGAAAACCTCCAGGTAGGGGAGAGAATTGCCTGACAATTGTAGGTCGTATTTTTTTATTTCTCATGTGCTGAAAGAAAAGTGCATAATTTATGTGGTGTAATTTAATCAACCTAGCCCCTCTCTGTGCTGATTTGTGAAATGATGGAGAAGGGTAGTGGGTTATTATCTTTTGGGATAAAAAAAAAAAAATGAACCAACTGATTTTTCCTATGCTCTGATTATGGATGAAATAGCACAAACCAGCATCCAGCTAAAAAGACAGACGCAGGGAATCGTGGCTGGTAATCACAGTGACACCAGGATGAGTTTTACTAGAAGTGCTGTGAAATTGTGCAGTAAATTACGTTACACAAGATGTATTATTCCCTGGTTTAGTAAATAAGCCTCCTGACAAGAGGCCCCGGCGAGGCAGTTGCAGATAGCTTCACCAGAGCCACGGCTTGGCACAATGCAGTGCGGCTCCAGCATTTTGGGAACAAAGTGCTCCAGGAGATGCTGCTGAAGGCTGTTTCACTCACACAGCTGCTGTTGTCCTCTTTGTGGTCTTTTCTTTTTGTCATCTCTTCAGTTGGGCTCCTTTCTTTTCTCTTCCCAGCTTATTCAAAGTCTGTTTCTGTCTTCTGGTCCTGCGTCACCTCTTTCTGTGGGCGCCTGTTTTTGCCCCAGCTGTTCTGGACAGGAGACCAGAGCTGCTGCTCCTGGCAATGTCTGAGCTTGGATCCTAGGATCTGATTTAAATTTTTAGCCTGGGAAGCATGGAGTAACTATTAAGAAAACCAAGCTAAGACTATCAGGGTCTGACCCCTGGAAGAAAATAAGACAATTTGTGGTGAAAGCAATAATGCCATGAGAGTATCCCAAAAGTCAGCTCATGCGTAAAGCCAGAGAGCGCATCGGGTGGAATCTGCTTCCGTAGCCTCCAAAGCCTGTATCCATTACCCGTTAACACTTAGCTGAAGACGGGCTCTTCCCCTTCTCATGCTCAGTGGCTCCTTGCTCCTACGAGGAATGGACAAGTGAGCAATCCTCTGTCAGAACCCATTACATGCTGTCCTGTGAGTAATCACTGCTGCAAGTTGCCTCCCTGGCAGGAGGTGCTCTCCAGGAGCGTAGAGATGGTATTACAATATCTTCAAGTGGTTTAATGATAGCATAAAAAAATGTGATCAATATTCACTTGGCTTAAAATTCTAGTATTCAATTGTAGTGTTTGATTAGAGCTTTCTGTAATCAAACACTACAGCAGCTTTCTTCCCCACAGTAGCTGTTAGTGTCATTGGCCACGGTATCCACTTGGTATGGCACTGAAATCTTTGGGCTGTAGTTTGCTGCCCAAATCCTACTTTCACTGAGACACCCCCATAAGCAATGAAAATAAATGTACTGGTATGTTGAATTGGAGATTTCTTTGGTAAGGAGGTGTTTGATAAGCACCTACCAATGTAAACAGAGTTCCTTGTGTCACGCCTGGAGTTGTGTTTTTTTCTCCCTTGATTATCAAGGAATATATTCTGCGTGGAAGAATTTACAGCTTACAAAGACATCTGCTTGCTAAGTAATGTAGTTAAAGTAGATACAGCATAACAGGGACCTACTCCCGTGTTCCTAATGAACAGAAAGTTGGTTTTGGGTGATTGGAATGTGTTCGCTGGTCTTGCGCTGGTGGAGGGAAGAAGGAAAGAAAGAGCAAAGAAAAGCAACAGGGGGAAACCAGAGAGAATAGGAAAAATGAATGGAGGAGATGAGGGTGCAAGGGAGAGATGAGAGGTGCCTCTGCACCAGAGCCTGTTTGGTGCCAGAAGTAGATGGTGATGTTGGAGGTAGCTGGTGATGGGACTGTGACAGTGGTAGATCCAGGCAGTCCCTCAGGCCACTGTCTTGCAGGGCATCCAGAGGCCCTTTTAGAGACTCTTTTTCTCCCTAAGTTATTGTATAAAGGGCGTTTTTTTTCCTAAGTGATTGGCTTTTCCCTTTTACTGTTCTAATAATTCTGGAGAGCAGAAAGCCAACTGTCGTCGAATCTGTGCAAAGTCGCTATATTTAGTTGTTGAAGACAGACTGCTCACAGGAGCAACTAGATTGGAAACCAGGTAGCTGGGCTCGTCTGACCTGCTCTTGGCAAGCCACAATGTTTGTCTGCTTGGGGAGCTCCAAAAAGGCTTTTCCAATCCTACCAGCAAAGGACCAGGGTGGAGGTAGTGGTAAACTTGAGCCATTGTCTCCTGAAGGGACAAAGCCCAGGCACTGCCATTGCCTAATGCTGGAGTAAGAACATGCCCCCCATGTCTCCATGCCCCTTTGCTCGATAACGAAGTCAGCGTGCCATTCCGGAGGGTGTTCCTCTAGGGTCTCATCTCCAGGGCTTGGTGGTACCGTGGATGTGAAATCCCCTGGCCCTGCTGTGTGACATGTGGTGCTTTTGCTCTGTGAGCTTTGCTTTCGCTCGGCAGCTGTCCTTTTCCATCTGTGACTGATCTCACCTGAGCAATCGTTTTGGTGTTTGCTTTTGGCATCACTAAAGGTGCATGCTGCTCAGCTCTAATGGTAAATCAATACTTTTCCAGAAAGTTTTAGGGGACTGGTCAGACCAAGGATGCTCTTCCCTGCTCCAAGGATGCTCTTCCCTGCTCCATTGCAGACCTGGACTATTTTAGCAGAAAAACATGTTTGGGATATCCTGGCAGTGCAGACTGTCCTGAGGACGATTTTTCAAGTGTGGTTTGGAGGATGATAAACCTCACATCTGTTTGCTTGCAAGCTTTGCGCTGCTTGTTCAGTCCTCCTTGTCTCCAATATTGTACCTGGTAGGAATTAAATAGTGGTAATTTACCTTGCTCTGGCATCAGCACGTTTCTAATGTTCCCAGAACAGACAGCCCTCGCTGATTGCGTGAACTTGCTGCTGAAGGATGATGCATCATGTTGGTTTGGAGGGGCGAAGCACGGAGAGGCTGTCAGCCGAGGCTGCCGGGACCGCCGCAGCACGGCAGGAATCCCTCGTCCATTTTCTTTACCAACCATGAACAAATTGCAGCAGATAAAAGCCTAAATGCTGCTTGGTCCTATTCCCTTATTAGCTGCATCTCCCACAAAGCGTTCTGCACTGGCATTTATGAGAAACCATCATGGAATTAAATGATGTACCAGCTGAGAGGAAAAGGTGGGTGAGGTTTCATGTAGTAAAGTCCAGACGAGGAGTCTAGTTTTATGGAATCCAGGCATTTTTTTTATACTTTACTATGTGAACCTTTCAGCTACTCTACTCTAAGGAAGACTTTTTTTTCCATTTAATACCCTGCTATCAAGTGCATTTTCATGTATGTGCAACCTAAGATAATATATTTCTTTACTTACTATATTTTATGTTGTAACTTTTGTATATCTGGTTGCATATCGTGGTCTGCCACTGAATGGGCATTGCATTGACGTATGGGTTCCCCTCAAGAGCAGTGTACAGAAATGCTATATCACGTAGAGAAATCTATATGGTAAAACTCTCCCTTGAACTTCTAGTGTGTAAGGCAAAATGATCCAACCCCAAAAAACTCAAAACACCCAACCATCACCCAAAACGTTTTGCAGAGGGTGTTTTGAGTTTTGTCCACTGTTCTTGAGTTGGTGTATGAGATGGAAGTTGGTTTTCCTCCAATACGTCTGTGATTTTGTACATGAGAGAGTGCTGCTCAGACCAATGTGGGAGCTACAGGCAGAGCGGGGCAGGAGCAAGCAGAGATACCAGCATTTATCTTGCTAACACAATAACCGTGCTGCCAGATATCATTCTTGTGTTCCCAGGTGCCATGTGCCTCACTGCTGTGTAGTGCTGGCTCCTAAGAGGAGCAAACCTGAGAAATTGACGCATTTTGTTTTTTTTTTACACAGCTTTGGCTGCACAGACTACATACTGAGTAAATTCTTTATTAGTGCATTCCCGCATTGAAACCTTTGTGTGAGGAACTGATTTATTTGCTGCTTAAACGTGCAGGGCAGTAGCGTATATGAAAACACATGCAAGAAATGTAAGGTTTAGGTTTTGTGTTGTCATCTGGTTTTTGTTTTTATGGTGGTGTTTGCCCTTGTAATGGAGAGCATTTGTTTACGTGGTGTTGTGATAGCTCTGTGAACTGCATGGGAAAAACAATTTGCTTTTGGGGACAGATGTCTAAGGATATATTAATTTCTTGTGCTCATATCTGAGTCACAGAGGAGTGAAAAATTCAGTACGCTACCACCCTAGAACTACCCGTGTGAAGTCAGCAATCTGCTGCAGAGGAGGATTCGGACAGTGCCTCCAGGCTCCCCGTGCCTTTCGAGCGAAACTCAGAGGAAAGGGCAATAAAACAGAGAAGAAATTGCAATTGCAAGTGCTGATGCATTCTGAGCCTGTGGATGGCACATGGTGGGGATTTCCATCTCACTGAGTGCTGGGAGAAAGGGAAGTGGCACTGTGCAATCACCCGAGCAAGGAGCAATCTGAGCCCACTTTTTTTGAGTGGGCAGCCTTACTGTAGGTATAGGCTTTGTAGTATTAAATGTTTTTTTTTGTTGTGTGGTTTTGGTTTGTTTCATTACTTTGTGTGTGTGTGTGTGTGTTACAGAAAAGTGATGGAGATGGTTTGGAGTGGTGCAGGTAAGACAGACGCTGAACAGGGACAGAAGCCAGCAGCGATGGCTGTGTGCGTCCAGACAGCGTTAGCAACACTTTTTCTTGTCTTCGTGGGATTTTCCAGTTCTCTTCAAAAGGTTACATTTGGGAAAAAGTGACAGAGCAGCAATTTAAGAACTGCTGGAGGTTTTCTGTGGCATAGAGCTTTGCTGTGAAGTGTCGTAGAGACAAACACTGGTCCTGGAACCAGTCTAAATTTATCATTGTGCCACAATAGACACTTAAATTTAAATGTGTGTCCGGTACTTGCCATTTCAGTAGGTTGCAATCAGCTTGAATTGATATTACCTGAATAAATCAAAGAGCTGAATAGCGCATCCATTTCTTATACAACAGAGCACTGCACATTATCTGAGGGTGAAAGGAGTTGGTGCAGAGGCTCTGACTGGTGTTATTGTAACCACAGCTCAACACTGTGCCCTACAGAAGAGCACATTTTGGTTTATTGAGGCCTCCTCCAAAATGACAAGTGCTTTCCACTGCAGTGTCCAAGCTAGTAAATGACTGTGATTGCTTGTACAGAGATTGCCTAATCTGTTGAATGGCTACTGAGTAGCGATACGTACCATCATCTGTCCTATTTACCCTACCATGACTGTGGTTGGGGCATTCTTCGTAGTAATTAAAAATGACAACCAATTCGAATTGGCCACCTTTGGTCTTGGGACAAGTTGGCTTCAGGCAACACCTGGCAGTGCTGCTGCCCTGTGATACGTGTTTCTTTTTTTCCTAGGGAGAAGTTGTGGTGCTTTGGGGCGGGGTTTTTTTGTTTTGTTTTTTTAATTGTTACTATTCCAAGTCACATCAGAACAGGTTTTTGTAGTGGATTTCCTGACTGTTCTCACTTACTGTGCTTTGGTTCATGCCATGGAGATGCCTCAAGGTGCTGCGCTGAATTGCTTTGAAACTGCACTGGGTGATGTGCGCCTGGTCTCTGTTAAATGTCTCTGGTTGCTCACAAGCCTGTAGTCCATGGAATTGAGTTGGACCTAGCCTCCACATTAAATTCCCCAAATGTGTATGTTGTGGGTGTTGGGTCCTGGGTGCCGCTTTGATCTATTCTGCAGGTCCATTGGTATTGCTGAGCTTCATCAGCTAACGTAGGCTCAGGGGAAGATGCAGGGGGCTGGATGCTGTATGTGCACCCCAGTGCCTGTCGTATGTCCAATACGGGGAAAGGAGAGACTCCGGTTGCCTCTGCTTTTCCTGCACCAGAATTTTTTCATTAAATTGGTGTGAGTGTTGGATGAGGGAGGAGGTCTGCTTTAATGCTGTCCATTCACTCTAGACAGCCTTTCACTGCTTGCGATCCTCTCTGCTCATTGCTGCTTTCCTACAAGATGCTGAGAAAACCTCTGTACTAAATCCAGCTGTCTTGATTTTTGTTTGGGGAAAGCAAACCACTTCTGTCTTACACCTCCATCAGCTTCGTGAGGTTTTTCTTTTGGCTTAACTTTATGGTTCTTCATACAGACATGTAGGGAGATAATCACATCTCTGCTTTCCTCTTCTCTTCAACCCACTGTGAATCTTCTGCTTCTTTCCTGCCTCATTTGTTTCTTCCTCTGATTCTCCTCATTAAATAAATTGCAGGCAGAATGTCCTGTCAGACAAATGTAAATTAATATATTGCAACCCAAACTTCAAAAAGGAAAAAAAGAATTTAATTGCAGTGACCCGTGTCCTCATCCCACCATGGTCAATGATAAAATGGCTATTGACTTAATTGGGAACAAGGCACTGCTCCCTCTAATTTCATGTTGTTTCATTATTATCATTAATAAATTGAGTTTCCCCATTTGTATGGTGAGCAGTTGTTCTGGATAGCCAGAACCTTCCCTCTTTGTTTGTGTAATGGTCAGGGAGGTTTCTTGGCTACAGGCCAGCAACCTCCTTGACTGAGTGGGTACAGGCAAGTACTGCCTCCATCGGGGAAAGTCAAAAGAAACTCTGCAATATGAGATAGGAAATAACATACTGAGTGAGTCTGAAATGCATTCATTTGGCTCTGACTTTTTTTTTGTTTAAGCTCTGAAGAGAAAGCCATATGGAGATTATCTTTCTGGTTTATATATTGAAATACAGGAGCTCAGGGGCAGAATTGTAAATGATGCGGTTATGACTTTACTCTGCGCTCATAGGTATGTTCCCTTATCTTGTTATATAGCTGCTCCTAGGAATCAAATACGGAAGTTTACATTGCACTACTGTTGATGGCTGGAAGCCTTTGTTTTTTTAGATGATGCTATACATCAGGTTTACAGTTCTCCTGGTAGTTTAAACGAAAGGGCAAACGTGCTCTCATGACTCTCAAGAAGACCTTAAAACTCTCTGGCACTCTCTTTTCCTGGAGGACAAGATATATTCTGGTCATTTACAAGCACACATTTTTCGGTGACTGCAATTTCTGGTGCTGTCTGGAAAGCGAGCCTCCTTATTTTGATAGTGAGGATTTCCATCCTTCTTGACTTTAGGAGAAAAAAAGAGCGCTCCAGTTCTGTTTTCCTCTTCAGCGTATACACCATGTCATTATACAGTAAATGTGTTATTCCCTTTTGCTCCCAAAACACCTTTTCCTTTCAGCCACTCGCTGTTGTGAAAGTGTTTCTGGCACTAGGTGCTGCAGCATCTTTGTTCTGCAGGCAGCAATGAACTGTAGGCAATGCCGGAGCCAGATTCAAAACCCTTCCTTGAAAAAAGGAAAGAGCAAACTTTACACGTGTATGTTGGTGCATGAGTCATGGTCTAAAGCACGTCGTAGACTGGATTTTTATTTGTTTTTCTATTGTGTCTCCTGACCATCATGTTCCTGTGATCTGATGGAGGAGAAATGAAGAATAAGTTGTGTATCTGGAGGGCTTCTGCTGTAGCACCTTAATGCATACCAGGAATGTCTTAGCACCTCTTTTTGTGCCTCTTGTGGTTTTCCAAGTGTGTTGACTAGCTTTCTGGATTTCAGGCTGTCACAAGTCGGTCTGGGCTTGCCTTTGCTCCCTTGAGGGAGTAACAGTGGGCTGTGCAGGGTCGTACCCTCAGCCGTAGCAGCATTTCTGAGCTTTGTTGCATCTAGTTATCTTAGATTTGGTCTGTGCATTCCGATTATTCACAGGTGTTGCTCTTGCTGCCAAAATACATGTATTACCATCTGGGCTTTGGTTTTGTGTGGGCTATTCTAGATAAAAAAGAAATGGTGCATGCAGCTGTGGCACGGGTTGATGACTGGCTGTGGGAAAAGCTGTGTCCCAATAGAAAGAGATGCCCACTGAGCTGCTGCAGAAGAGGGATTTTGCTGGCTGAAAGAGGGTTATTTTGTGGAGGAAGAGCCATGAGCTGCAGCCATGGGTACCTGCATTGCCCCACTGCAGGCGATCAGGCAGCCTTGCCTGAATCTGGCCCCAGCCCCACCGTTCGCTGCGGGTGCGTTCCTGGCGTGCGTGGCTACAGAATCATGGCGGTGTTTGCAAATGCAGAGAATATTGCTGAGCTGAAGCTGCCACAGTTTCCCCAAAGCTGCATCCTGCCCTGAGCTAAGGTGTATGGCATCCTGCTGTCTGGGGCCGCAGAAAGTCACCTTCCTGGTGGCTGAACTTTGCTGCAAAACACGCGTGTCTGTGATGCCTGCAGAAGGCGAGTGCTTGCGTCCCCCCTGGGCTTCCTCTGCAGCTGCAGCATCAGGAGCCGGCCGATGTCTTTGCAGCCTGTTTGTCACCCTGAGACTAAAGCAAAAGAGAGAGAGGAAATTAATAAATGTTAATATATGCTAGTTTAATTGAGAAGCGCTGTTTTCATCAACTGCTGTTTGAAGAACAGACTTAAGTATGTTTGTGAGCTCAAACAAATGTTGGCTTTTTAAAGCTGTTGCACAAATACAAGGATCTTGCTGTCTTTAAAGAGGTTTAGAGCTGTGAACTGTTCAGAACCCAGAATCTGTGGGTGAGTAACGTGGCTGGAATTCAGTAAAGATAATATTTTTTCTATTTGGTAACTTAAGCTAAGCTTAAGCCAAGTCAGCCTTCAAATCCTGACTTATGCGCTGTATTTTGTGGGTAGCTCCAGCACCACAGCCTTCTACGTTGTTTGGAACAAGCAGAAGTACTTTCCATCTCATTCCTGTTTTCATGTGCATGGATATGTTTTTCCTCCAGACCTTGAAAGGCTTCACCTCTGGCTTGAGGAGCAGGAAAAGCTTGTTCCTGCCACTCTTCTCACCATCCTCAACACAGAGGAGTCTTGGAGGAATAATTATTATGTGGGAGGATGTGATCTCTGAAAGCAAAACTGAGAGTTATGTTTAAAATTGTGTGAGAAAAGTGCTTCTGCTTTCCTAGAGAAACCGGCTGAGACATCCTTGCATTCTGAATCTCAAGTGACATCCACCTTAGAAACATTTTAAAAATTGTTTTTAGGTGAAATCAAGGTGGTTTCTGTAAATTAATTACACTTGAGAGGTAAAGTGCAACGCAATTTGAAAGTTATAAACCAGAGCAGCTTTTCAAGATTGGTGGAAAAGTCTGAAGGCTGTGGCCCTCTTTTTGAAGGTAGTCACGGTTACTTGGCTTCTGTCTTACAGAAAAGTTTGTGCCTAATCCACCAAGCAGGTAGGAAAGATAAGAGCTATTAACTACGATGAGTAGCTGGAAAACCTTGAACAAGCATGCTTCGGGAAGGGATGCATATTAATAAATAAACATGACTTCAGTAGGTGAGTTCACGCACAGCAATATGCACGCCGAGCATCACTGCGTCCTTCTCTGCATGCAAACCCAAAATAAGGTTGGCTCTTCAGGGAGGTGGTGTGGGAAGGTAGGAGAATTAGGACGTCCTTGAGTTCAAAGTGAAATCTCTGCTTGAAAGCAGGATGTGAAGGTCCTTGTGTTCTGGTTAATTAATTCTTGTGATTTCCTCTGGAAGTGGCCCTTTCATTATTTCATCGGTAGCAAAATTAATATGTAGCCCCTACTCAATAGCAGGAACAATAAGCTTATTGTGATGTGCTGTATAGCGCTAACCTTTCCTATGATAACCACAGATGGCAATCGGTAATATTAGGCCTGGCATGCTGATTATGCTGTCTGAGACCTCTGCGAACCAGTTTAATTGAGATAAAACCTGGAGGAATAGACCATCCTGTAGCTCCAATCTCCCAGGGAGAGGAGACAAGCATCCCTTGTTGTGGCACGAGGATGCTGGGGGCAGTGCATATATTTGTGTAACGTCTTCCACTCCCCTCCCCGCCTTAACCAGCGTCTATTTTAACCTACCCGGGGTTCAATAACAAGCAAAAGCCTTTTACGACTTGAAGCGCAGCATTGAGCCACGGCGGCCAGCTCTGTGTTTGGAGTGACGCGGGCTCTGTCCGCGCACAGTCAGCTATTGATATGGCCGGCACAGATGCCGATTCACGGGGAGAGGGCTGGCTAACAGCACCCGTGGCTGTGGATTGTGCGGGAGCGCCCGCAGTTGCTATCCTTCCCCTTGGGAAAAATGGGCCACTTGAAAGACATTTGTATACCAAACCCCAGCTGAGGGGCAGGGAAACAGAAACCTGAGTATGGGGTTGTTTTTTCTTGTTGTTTTACAAGTGTGCAAGAATAGGAGGGTTTGTGACTGTGCAGATTATTTTTTGTATTCCCTTTTTTGTTTTCCCTCTCCCTCTTTCTAGCAAAGTTAAATGAAATTGTAAGAAGCTGCTGGATGTTGTCATGCTGTGTCAGATATTTGAGGCAGTCCTGTTGTAAACAAGAGTAGCCATGAAAATCTAAACTGGGCGAAGCACCCTCTGTACGCAGAGATTAAGGATATCTCCAAAGGGTGGTAGTTTTCAAATAAATAATTCCATGTAGTTGTTTGTTTTCATTACTGACAACATAAGGGAACTTTAGAAGATGTATCAACCTCATTTCCTAGGTACTTTGACATGCAGGATACAGAAAAAACGGGAGATGGAGGAGCAATTGGATGTGCACATTGCTTTTTGGAAATTGTAGCTTTTCTTTCTTTGATTGTGTGTTTATGTTAAGTAAATAATCTTTATGCATAAGGTTCTTACGGACAAAAGAAAATCTTTGTGAAGGAAGATGGGAGAACTATTTTGGATGGTCTTCTAGAGTTTGTAGATAACTCGAAGACGCAGTGCTCAGATATTAATTCTGGTGTAACAAGAGGTAAATGAGAGGCTGGGGACAGTTTTTCCAAGTGCATGAGGAGGGTCTCATTTCACTGCGTGAGGGTGATGGAGAATGGAGAGGAGTTGCCACGCTTGAGTTGACCATGCTTCCAACAGTAACAAAGATGCACAGGATCGGCTCTGGAAGGAGGGGAAGGTGTGGGATTTATATTTTTTACTACACGCAACATTTAAGGCCACAGGGTATGAGAGTAAGCATTGATGTAAATTAAGCAAACAAGGTGATGTGGATCCTCAAACAAAGCAATGCTTAAGATCTGGAGGCTTGGAAGAGTTGTTTTCTTCTAGGGCAGCCCAGAGAGCCTGCGTGGTCTTCTGAAGTGATGGTTAAAAGGGGATGTTTGAGAGGAGGAGGGAGGGAGGCAGCATTCTTGGGAGGTTTCTAGGAAGGCAGAGCAATGTGCAGTATTTGGGGGAGATGGTGAAAAGAGAAGTGAGCATTAGGGCTGTAAAACTTGACCACTAACAGCTGCCTGCCGTGAGTGCTCTGCAGAGAGCCATGATGGTTATTTTCCCACTCTCTTTTTGTTTGTCGTTCCAGAAGCAGGAGGGCAATGCTCAAAGTCTAATGCAAAATAAAACAGAGCGGTTTTTGATTGTGACGCACAGTCAAGTGGAAAAATGTGATAACTGGGACTCTGGTTTAGGGCACAGCTGAGCTGAACCAAAGAGGAGCCTGGCTCCAGGTCCTGTGGTGGAGCCATTGGGGCTGCCTCTTCAGGAGGAGAGCTGAGTGAAGTCTGCTTAGCAGCCTCCAACAAGGAAAGCTGATCACAAAAAGGGATTTTTTTGTAGACTTTAGAGTGTCTGTACTGCTTTGAATGTGCCTTGAGTGTCTAGAGTTCAGCTGCTTGTTAGGGCAATGAGTGATCTACTGTAGGTGATCCTGCTCTGGCAGGGGGGCTGGACTAGATGATCTTTTGAGGTCCCTTCCAACCCCTGACATTCTGTGATTTTGTGAGCAGAGCCCTATGTCCTTTCCTTACTAGAATTGTGGGGGCTCATGAAATTAAGTGTGATAGTGTCAGAGATAACTACCTGGGTGAAGAAAAATTGGTGGATCAAATGCTAGATTCTTTTAGAAACCTTGGTGGGAGAAGCTTCCTGACCTTTTTTGCCTTCCTCCAGCACTGAATTAGTCAGGGTGCCTGGGAAATAAAACCAAGTGACAGCGTTTACTCCTGGTGAAGAGTAATGCTCTTTTCTTTGCCTTCCCTGAGGTTATACTTTTGCAAAGGCAAATGCGTGAGCATTGCCCGCTGCTTCAGCAGCGGCCCTTAGCCTGGGAATATGCTGGCAGAAGTGGCTGAGGGAGAGGGGGCTGCTCTTCCCTTTGATGGCCGCCCATCGCCCTGCTGCTGAGCCCACTGGAAATGATAGAAGGTGGTAAGCAAGGAAATGATACAAAGAGAAACAACTGGCCATGAAGGCACTGGCTAGACTTTGAGTAGCGTATTTTTAAAATGATTTTCGTTTAGAAATTGACAGAAACAGCAGGAGGAACAATACCCTCTTTCAAAGACGTAGAGATGCCTGTACCTGAGGCTGGGAAATGAGCTTCCCAGCAGGCAAGCCCAGCCCAGCATGGTCACCCACTTCACACTCTGCTTTGGCTTCTCTGAAGAGTGGCAGCACATCCCCATTCGCAATGCAGTTCTGCCTGGAAGACCAAAACCCTGCTCAGACGTGAAAAATATTCTTCAAGTCAATAGGCAGCAGCAACATCTGGTGAGCTGTGCTGAATTGATGCTCAAAGTGAGGGGCGGCGTCAAAACTGGGCCAAAAAGAAGGATTTATTTTTTGCAGGGCTTCTATGAAAGTAATGTAATTACCAAAAAAAGAAGTTACATCAAGGGCTCATGGAGTTGTGGTCTCCCCAAAAGTCCTGGGCTCACTGGTTCCTGGAGGGAAGCATGGGGCTGCTTCCCACCACGGTAGGTATGTGCGCTCCTCTCAGCAACCTTCCTTCATTCCCCCTGTTAAATCAGTATCGTCTTCTCTGTGGCACGTCTTACCCTCCCGTGTGTTGCGCAGCATGGAAAATTCAAGGCAACAAAATGCCCTATTTTTCATGAACTCTCCCTGAAAAAATACTGTCCCTTGGTTTTTTTTTGGCAAGCTACCTTGCAGGGCTGCCAAATCCTCAGCAGTGTTTGTGGGTGAGGCAGGCATTGCCCAGAGGTTGATGCTTTTAGTGTCACTCCTCCTCTGAGCACCCAAATGCACAGAAAACCAGGGAAGCCCAAACACATTATGCAACCACTGACCTTGCTCAGGTTCAAAATTATCTTAAACATTAAACAGTAGCAAGTGTGACTTTTATTGTGGGAAGTATTTTACACTGCATTCAAGCGTGATTGCTGTAGACTGGGGTCCGGGTTTGACTTTATTATGCTTCGAGTCTTTCGAGTTAATTTATCAAAATGGCATACAGCTCTGAGGGCAGCTGCGTGGTATATGATTGACTAAATAATACTCTGCATTTTGGAAAGGCTTTTAAAGTTCACTGCTTTCACACCAGGTGTATTTGCTGTGCTAATGCAGGTCACTTCCTCTCGTGGTCGAGCCATCCTCCAAGCAGAGCCTGGTGCAAACAGTTTCTGATGACATAAATTGGATTGGAGGGTCAAACAGGGATGTGTGGTGGTTTTTTCATATCTAAATGCTATTGATAGCCAAATGCAGTTGTTTTGTTTGCTTTTGACGCACATCCATTTTCAGATGGGATTAGCAGATTAAATGGTGAATTTTGGGAAGAGATTTAGAGGCAGCTGTCATTTTACAGAGTGGCTGCAGGCCTTGTAATATCCTTCTTGCTTGATTTGAAACTCACCTGTCCCTTTCAGGAGCAAATGAAATAACTTTTTAGACCTTTTAAGTATTACTTATGGCACGGTAATTTTAATTGTTGTCCGTTCCTGGCTAATGATGAAAGAGCATGAAATCTGAATGTCCAGTTATAAATACATTTTTATTTCAGAGCAGAGGTGAAGAGGAAAGCTTGAAGAGGAGGTGTAGCCTGGACAGTGCTGGTTAGTACAGCAAATCGAGGACTCTGACATTATTTCAGGATGGGGACTCATTTCTGTCTCTTCCCAGGGAACATAGGCATTTCTGGTTCATTAAGTTCCAAAATAGGATTTTAGGCAGAACTTCCAGTTTTTAAGACGTTATTTGTCTTTACACCTAAGAAAAGATGAGTTTCCTGTTGTATTAGGGAATTTGTCAGGAATTTATTCTCCTTCCCAGATGGTCTGGGCTTGTTACTGTACTTTGCTAAGTGATGATATAGTTGTTTGTGGGCATTTTTTCCTTCCAAAACCTATTTTCTAATATTGTCCTAGCAGCCTACTGCAAAAGAGAGTAGTTACCTCATGAAATGTGCCAAGGGCTAGGTAAGGACAGAAGGGAGTACAAAGTCAGAAAAGAGGCATCTCAGGTACAAAGTAGATTAGATTGGGGGGAAAAAGTGGAGAACAGGCTCAAAGGTCTGGGGGAGAAGTGGAGTTGCCTGAGCCACAATTACCTAGTTAAACTAAACTTCACAACCCAGCGTAGATCACCTTGTATGTTATGTGCTCTGCTAGCAGACAGTGTGCTGCGAGCATTGGCCATGTACCGTCGAAGGTCGACACAGCTTGATGACTGGGTGAACAGCTGTATTACTGTAACAGTTTCTATTTCAGAAAAGATAATGAAGCGTTTGTGAAGGCTTGAGAGCAAGGTTGAGAGGAGAAGCTGTTCGCGCTGGGTGATATGCTGAACAATAAAGGAGCTCGGGGTATAGTGACATGTTGCTTTCAAACCTTACCCAGCACCGAAGTGAGGTGCTGAGAGTGCTTGGCACTAGAATGTGATCATTTGAGCTTGGAGGTCTGTGATCGTATGCAGGGTAACTTGGAAGTGAGACAAGGTGATGTGATACCATCCCTGCCTAAGTGAATATGTCCACTGTTCGGTAACCTCAGCACTCATGCAAAGCCGGAATTGTTATCACTTGCAAACAAATACACAGACTATAAACTGAAGGGAAAAGAAAAAAAAAAGCTCTGTAAGAATTTTGAGACTAGCTCTTGAAGACTGTGCATGGAGATTAAGCTAGCTCCAGCTGACATTAATAGGAGGGATGTAGTAATTCTTCCCGTCCCTTCTCTCCTAATTGCAGATGCTTTTTTGAGATATCTTGATGAAGATTTTTGCAGACCTCCCAAGGATGACATCTGCTCCTGGTAGGAGGCTCCAAAATTGTAGGTTTCCTTTACTGTCACTGGGCACTCTGTAGAGTGCTAAATTTTTCTTGCTTAGTTGAAAATGGGAAGTTTTAGTTTGGTGACTAGAGAGAGTGTGGGATTGGTGATGTTATCAAAGGAGCTATAGAATGTCTCAGTCAAACAAATGTCTCTGACCACTGTTCGGGCAAACTTTTCAATGTCCGTGCCTGCCGCAAGTCTAAAAGTCAGTGCCCTGTCACATGCTCCACTGAGTCTCCTTTGGCATTTGCACTGTCTGCAACTGCTGTGGCAGATTAGAGCGTATGCTACTCAAGCGGGGAGTGGGGCTAATCTGACAATAAATGTGTATTTTAAGTGTAGCTGTTGCATTGCATTAATGTTGTTTATCTTGCGATGGTAGCACTGTGCTGGCACATGACATGAGTGATGTTAATGATGTGGGAAAGGCCAGGCTTTTTAAGGGGCCATGTTGGTGCAAAGTTGAGTGTGGCCTAATTAGAGCAGTTTCTGGTCTGCTGATGAAATAAAGGTAGCTAATTGCCACCACTTTCGTTTTCTTAGTCTCTTACTTTGGTAAGAGAAAGAGAGAGACTGACTTTGGTAAGCTTGGTGATCATACCCCTTCCAGGATAAGGTAGCTTCTGTGAAAGCATTCACAAGATTAATTTCTGCTTGCTCTCTAGAGAATTGCGGAAGTTAAAACAACTGTATACGTGCCTATTATTTTTTCAGGCATATTTGCCCACCGGGGCTGTTTCTAAGACGCAGAAGCAGTAGGTAACATAATTGTGTTAACAGAAAATCTTCAAACTGTCAAAATAGAGAAGTTGCATTACTGAGGGAGGAGGCTGAGCTGGTTCATGGCTGCGAGGACTCCGGGGGAGCGGTGCCGTGTGTTGCTCATGCCGAGATGAGCCCAGCACAGGCCCGTAGAGGTGAATAGGTGGCTGCTCATGCTCAGTGGGGGCCGGCAGATGCGGTGCTGATCTGGGTAGTGATGCTGAGATGCGGTGACGGCTACCTCCCGTCGACACCCTATAGGCAGGCTTGACCTCCGGTTTTGGAGAGCAAATAACGTACGGCACACCACGGTGGAAAAGCTGCCAAGCTGCAGCAAAGACAGGTGCGGATAAGGAGGCCGAGTGAATGAAGCTTCTGTTTTTTGTGGAAAAAAACCAGCGAGCAGTGTGTTGAACAAAGCCAGCCTCTTCCCATGTACAAGGCCCATTAGGAACTTTTCAGCCATCATTTATTTAGACAGGAAGTATATTCTCCTTCTATAGTAATTTATTGGTCGATTTGTAAAGGTTGCTAGTTAAATTTATTGGAGTGGGAGGACTGAAAAATGGAGATGAACAAGCAGCTAACTGAAAAGCCTTCTCGCATGAACTGTGGTCTGCACGATTTCCCAAACAGGAATGTTTAGTAAGGGAGTCAGTTATTTCTGGTTGTTTTTCTCTCAGCTTGTTGGAAACCACGTGGTTCCTGTGCCACTCCTCATACTCTGATGAGATTCCTAAATTGTCTGCCAGTTAATAAGTTTTTAAGTCAGTTAATGTTTTAATAGGGAGGATTTGTAAGCTTGGGTGCCAAATCTGTTTAGAGGCAGAAATTGAGTAGGCTAAAGAAATAATGATTCTATATACAAGATTGCTGTACTTGGATTTCTATGAGTTTGTAAAGTCGGTCCATTTCTATGGAAATAACCTGGTATCGTTAGCATCTTCCTCCAAGACTGATGCCAAGGTTCTGTTATTTATTAGATGTTTTTCTTTTATTTTAAAGAAATTTGGAATATAGGATTTTTGGCAGCCTGTATTACATTTAAGTCTATTAAATCCCTTGTATAGCCTGTATCTCTCAGAGGCAGAATGCCGGATGTTTGGAGGAAAGTGTTAAACCAGTGAAGCTGATGTATAAGATAATATGGCCATGGGCTTCTCCCTGATCTCTAATAGCAAGAGACTGCCTTTTCCTCCAGGGTTTACAGTTTAATATCGCTTCCGAGATTGCTGTCATTAACCATGACTTTGGAACTAAATCCTGTGTCTTGTTTTATCTTCAGGGCACTTTGGAGGGCTGAGAGTGTTTATAGGCTGGAAACCAGAAGTTGCATGGCATCACAGAGTTTGCACTTACTTTACTGTATTAATTCTCATGCTCTGTCAGCTGTAATGAGCCGAGGCAGACCTCCTTCGCTTGTGCCGCACTGCTGCTGTGTGAAACACCAGAAAAGCTCAATAGAGCCTACACAGCATTAGTAAGTTCAGGGAAAATTATACTACTTTTAGTAGATGCTACTTAATTTGTTTCTAGGGGATGCAGAGTTTCTGTCGGTATTATGTAATGGTGCCATGAAACCTGATGTTGTTGCCTTCTCGGGTTGTCTTTCAGAGCTTATTCTGTGATCTCGGCAGACAATTTCCTTCATAAGGAGCTGTGTGTTTTACCCATCATAGGCTCTGCTGACCCACTGGATATGTCAAAGAAAATAAGAAGGGTCACAGAATATTATGGAGAGATACTTTCTGTCTCTGAGTCTAAATAAAAATTAAAGTTCAATCTGCCCTTACAGTCTCAGCATAACTGAATAGGAGGGACTGAAAACCAAACCCTGGATAGAGCTGAATGAAAATTTTGCGTGTGGGATGTGGAGTTCTGCAGTGTTTAGTAGCAATAACAGCCTGGAAAATAAAAATAACCAACTTGTGTAAGCTAGCACCTGTGACAACTGTAATTTTCCTCTGGGTGTGAGATGATCACCATATAACAGGCCTAAACTCCAGTTTCTAATTTTGTAATTCCTAAGCAATTGTAGCTGTCAAGTGAGCTCAGTGTAAGCTATTGTATAAATCCTTGTAGCACAGCTCGCAAAGATGGCTTGACAGGGCCAGTGGATGCTGGAAGAGTAAAGCACGTCTAACTGTTGCATCTCATGTTTATGTCTGCCTCAAACCTCTTATTAACCTTCCCAGAACGGATCGTTTACTGTTGTTACTCAGGAATGTGCTTAGCCTTATGCTTAGCTTTGAACGCATTTGCAGACCTGACAGAGCTCTGTGGGAATTACATGCTGCTTACTGACTTTGCTCAACTGAGACCTGGATTCAAGGGCCACCCTTTGCGACTTGCGAGTTTTTCCTCCATGGTCAGCCGTGATGATGTTAAGTCTTTGGTTCCCATCTGCAACAAATGCCTTATGACCCAGAACAGGTCAATAGGCTTCTTGTTCCAGGTGTACCATATTCCTTCTGAGCTCATATAGGTTATGGTCTTTCAAGAGAAAGGAGATGATCTGTAGCCTTGGGTCTTACTGATAGCAGTGAGGAGCCCTCGCTGGTATGCATAGAAGATTTTGGCCCACAAACTTTTGCTTTTGGCTGTCATCTATGAAAATGTAAATGCATATTTATACACACATGTATATAGAAGATGTAGATATACATATATTCATTTACACATATCCGTATGTAAACATCTACATAAACATACATGTATATGTGTACATAATAGGTATTGTTGCTTGGTGAACAGCATTTCTTTGGTATGTTTCTGAGCACATGGACTAGAAATGTCTACTCCAGCAGGTGTCTGCTTGGAGACACTTATCATACACAGACTATAAATTATGTTAAAAAGTGTCTGTTGTTAAACTGTGATAAACTTAGTTACGAGGAAACAAGTGGTGCTTTATTGCCAGTGAGTTTCTTTGTGTTTCCCTAAAGCTCTAGCCAGAAAAGGACACTTCTGTAGTTTTTTGACATTAAATGTAGAGTAGAAAGAGCCATGTTGGATTTCAGATATGAGGTGCTTCTAAGTCATAGAGCTGGTTACCCATTTACTGAAAGCCTTTCTCCCTCCTTTCATTCCTTGGGACAAGGCAGTGTAAAGGAGGGATCCTTGAAGAGCAGCTCTGTATCTTCAAGGAAAATAGAAAAGCCTGGAAGTAGAGATGTCCATTTAAAAACTATTGGTGATTCCCTTTCATGAACTAGTGGTGGCCATGGCCACTTGCACTCAATAGTTACTAGACTCAACCATCGCTGAAAGCCTTTTGTAAAGTCTCCTGCTGGAATCTAGAACTGCTCGTATGATTATGCAGAAACATCCTTCAGTTCAGAAACAGACATTTTGATTCAGCAGAACAATCTGCATAATGATATAACTCCACACAATTTGATACTGAACTCGTTAGGTTTTATTTGAATTCATATATTTCTATAAGACAGTGTATTTTCTCTTTGCATTTTCAGTAAGCCACAGACTTTTGCAACGTCCGCATATGAGTACCTGGTAGAAGCCATTGGCAGTGGCTCTTAAACCAAAAAAATGTATTTCCAGAGGCATCTAAATACCTCCCAGTAATTGAAATGTGAGCTAGCAAGTCTGGTGTTGTTACAGGCAGAAGAGCAAGGGAGAAGCCGAGTGGCTGCCCAGGTGGTGAAGACAGTGTCAGGTGAGCTGGGAGCTGGTCCTGCCCAGCTTGAGACATGAGCTGATGCTGTGACCATGCTTACATTTCTCCTTCCCTCACAGCTGTGGAACAACATTGTGAGCTGGATGTTTTCCACTAAAATAATCAGAAGTGATATGGCTTATGATATTACAATTTTTAAATACCATTGGTAGGTTGGAGCTGATGTGCCGGTGTTAGCACTCCACCATCTTCAGGTGCTTGTAGATCTGAGAAAGATGCCGTGCTCCTAATGGTGTGATAGCTGTCTTATCTCTGGCCTCTGATCCTCCTTGTATTTCTGCTATAATGATAATATACTGCGGACAGTCAGTCTCCACTTCGTTACTATGGTTTTTCCCTTTATTGTTAGGTGGAGAGCTGACTAGCACAAATACATATTTGATGCAAACCTCCTGGAGCTGGACTGGGCAAGCTGCAGTGTTTTCATAAAGAGATACACAGCTAATGTGAAGAAGAGGCAGCATCTTGGTTACAGGAGTCATGTGTGTCTGAAACCCAGTCTAAAATGAATATTTAATGGTACATCTTTAGTATGCTGCTAGCAAGGTCTGGAAAATGTTCTGTTTATTCTGAATTCAAGAATTCTCTGTGCATGTGCCCTAAGGACTTGCTAATGCCTCTTCAAAGGCAAATAAGAGCCAGCATTGGTGTCTAGAAAGCACTATTTGTGGCTGGAGTTTGCGTGGTATTTTTGTGGTGGGTGCCTGTCGTGGGGTTAAAAATCCAAGCAGGAGCAGGGCTCAACAGTCATATAACTGACATCCTGAGTCGTTGGTGAGATGCATTCTCCATGCCCGGCTCCCTTTTGCAGCTGCCTTTTGCAGGCAGGAGAAATAGTGTTGTCACAGAAGTGATCAGCCCTTTAGAGGGATTGGTGATCAAATACACCTGCAGCAGGGTAACACCTGGTCTCAGCTGGGGGCAATTTCTGTGATTGCTAGTGGGGCTGGAGAGCACGTAAGTCAAGTCAGTGGTGTACTAGAAGGTGTTTGTTCTCAGGTTGGGAGCAGGCTGGGAGGTGTTCTCTAAGAGTGAGGGCAGACTTCGCTAGCTTGCTCTGTATTAAAGGACACCTTGTCATGAAACCTTGTCCTGGAAAACAGGAAGGAGCCAAATGGGAAACAGACTTACTTGGATCAGAGGTAAATCTCAGCAGCTATGGAGCAAAGAGCTCCATGGGCAAGTGGGAACCAAGTTGTGAACCTGAGGAAGAATTGTTTTCTTTTTTAACATGCGTGGTCGTGGACTTTCTGTTTTGTGGTATGGTAAGAGAAGACTCACCTGTGCTCTAGAGTGTAATTCAGGTACTATGAAACTGGGGGCAGTGGTAGAAATGAAAGCAGAACTTAAGGAGAAGTTAAAGCAAAGCTGTTTCTTGTCTCTAGCTTTGCTATCCATCAGCGATTAAATAGAAAAAAGTCAGCAAATCAAAACAACTTGCCTCAAATTTACACATTCCCTGTTTACACATTTGCTTCATGAACTTTTTTTTTTTTTCTCCTTCTGAACTGGCCCCTGTGTTAAACTTCACTGAGATCCTTCTTAGGCACTCAGTTTGAAGTCTCAAGGCTCAAGTAATATTTATCTGCAGTAGGAAATGGCAGGCAATGCCGTAACCTTCAAAACATAGTGAATGCCACTGGTTCTTTGTCAGAAAGCCATATAGCTGAAATGGCTTGGCCGAGCTACTGGAAGTCAGAGTGCAGACAGAACACAGTTGGTCACAACTTAAGTTTTATAGGTGTGTAAAAAAAAATGGAGCTTTCTCTGATGTGTTCGAAAGGCTGGTGGAGTGAGTTACTGGCAAGTTGTCTTGATACTATGGAGCCAAGACAAGAAAGTGTCTCTGGAAGGGGTGAGCCTGTATTGAAATGTGTTTGTGTTTTGACCGGCTGTGAATAAATATGTGCTCAGCTATTTGCAGGGAAGTGTGATACATGAAAGGTTGTCCTGAAAGGAGAATAAGCTAGGCTTTATCTAGTAAATTGAGGGTTTCCATTTTATGAGGCAGTGTTTGCCTTTTTCTTCAAACAAAACTAGTGCTGCATTGGTAAAACTGTGTTTATATTTGAAAAAATCTGAGATTTTTACAGATGTTTTCACCTGATGGGGAACGGAAGGCTGTCCAGTTTTAGTCCTCAATTCTTGCAAACCATTGTACCACGTAATCCTATCTATAAAATAAATCATGCCTTGCCTTAGAGTGCTAGGTTGCTGTTTTTGCTTTTGCTCTGGGAAGACAGTTCTGAGATGTTAAGAAACTGTTCTTACCAACCTGAATCTACTCTGCCTACATTACTCGTGTTTGTTCTGGTGCCAGCATTGTATTAAACAAGTTCAGTTTGCCTGTAGGTTTTTTTATTTGCTTTGTGGAAATACATTCTATCTCCTTGGTAACGCATGTATAGTAAAAAACTAAATGCTCTCCTAACCTTTATTTTCTGAGTCTAAATAACTTCAGTTTCTGCGTCTGACCTCTGAAAATGAGCTCCCTGGTTACTCTGCATGCCTGTCTCAGCCTCTTTCTGTGCAGAATCATCTGTCTGGAGGAAGTTCCCATGCCTTCCTCACCAGGCACTAACACAGATCTTTCTCTGTCTCTGGAGAGACCCTGTCTGTGATACCACCTGGCTGAGGTAAAACATAACCACCACTTCTTCTTCACTTCTTCCTTGCAATTTTGTCTTTAGTTTCTTAGTGTGCTCTCCTGTGTGACAAATTTACTCCTCGATTCAGTTTCTTATTTCCCGTGTAGTTTTTTTTACTGCTTTTTGATGCCACAATTTATTTTTTTTTTGTAAAATCTGCATATAAATACCTGCGGGTCTTGAATTTGCCTCTCTACTATTAGATC
>NW_009736864.1:36364-36597 GCF_000703405.1 Apaloderma vittatum | reverse complement strand
TGTCTGAGCATCAGCCTCATTCACAGCTCCTTCTCTAGTCTCCATACCGTTTTGATGCCAATCTGCAAAGTATTGTTTCTACTAGATATTTACTCGGTGTGTATCCTGTAGATCCTGTATCCTTTCATGTGCATTGTAATTCTCAAATGTTTTTTCAGTACTATAATCTTTTATTCCCTGTAGTGCTTGCTTATCTTCAGAGAGAAATGGAACAAAATCCTCAAATCTCTTTC
>NW_009736864.1:0-36333 GCF_000703405.1 Apaloderma vittatum | reverse complement strand
CAAACTTCTTGGGTTTAAACCCTTTTCTTCTTGCCCTCCTGTTCCACTACTTCAAGCTCGTCTATGTGCTGTAGCAGAGCTCAATGGCGGGAGGGTACCTTCATCTGTCAGAGCTGTGCCACTCTGAGTGTACAGCCACCACTGAACACACCTGCAATCTCCAACCAGACAGCAGTAGAAGAGCCAACTGTACAGCAACGTGCTGATGCTCATCCGTACCAAAGGAATACGAAATAGGAAAGGACGAGTCCTAAGCAAACTCCCTTGGTGATTTTGTTGTTGTTCTCTGCTTTTTATTTTCTCAGCAGGGATGTTGGCTTTTTGCATTCCTGTCTGAAAGCCAACAAAACCATGCTGGTAGTTACGGGTTTCTGTTTGCGAGTGAGCTCCTCTGTGCTGGAGAGGAGCCCTAGAAATCTTAGCGGGTACCGTCCTCAAGATGTGTCTAGCTGTACGTCAGTGTTCATTTCAAAGTATCTCCATAATCCAGATAATAATCTACTATTCACAACTAGATGTAGTTCCAATTTCTTGAATGCTCGAGCAATTATTCTCTTTGGTAATTGAGTTCCCCATAGAATTCCTCTATTCTGATCTCCTGCTCAGAAAACTAAGCATATTAATTTGAAAAGCTGAATGAATGCCTGGCCAGGATAATGGCAGCAGAATAATTGCAAGAAAATCTCTTGCAACGGGCTTATTTTCATCTAATAAAGCTTTCCCTGATGATTGTGCCACATGCCGTGAATATGATACAAGCTCTAAAGTGTGTATATGTGTGTTTGCATGTGCAACTCAGTGAAATTTTAACATTCCAAAATCTCTTGTATTTTTTAGGTGTTTGAAGATCTGTTTGTGGTTGGTTTTTTTTTTTTTTAAATGCTTACCATTCTGTCTTTTTGTGATGGCTTTTTTGGTGAGAAACGCAGCTGAGAGGAAAAGTGACACTACCTGCCTCCAGGATTTTTGTGTGTATAATGTGCATTTACACACACTAGAGTAAAAGTTGAATTCCAGTCTCTAAATGAAGTTGAGGTTGTCTTCTACTAGATGTAGGGCGAATGCCTAGTATGGACAAGAAGCATTTACAAAGAGCTTGCAACTCAGCAAAGCATTGAAGGAGAAGAGCGAACAGAGGTGCAGAGGGATGAAGCTACCCCTGGTGTCCCGCGGTAGGGTGGTGGCATAACCTCAGCTGTCCATGTCAGCATTACTGGTGTTTGATAACAGCGAGTATCAACCTTGATCCATTAAGTTAGCGATAATCCTCTGTGGTTTACATTAGGAGTCTGGTTTGACTAGATATTTTAGTTTTAGTTCAGCAGTTTAAGATGATATCAAATACCTTTTTTTCTTCTGGGGGTGTTGCCTACAAGGAATTTCTGTGTTTGTTCAAACCAAAGAGCAGATGCTATTGTTATGCGAAATATATCTAGAGAAGGGTCTTTAAGCCATATTGTTCAGCTCTGGGTCCGCCGTTGGTGAACAATGGGCCCACTGTGCTTTACATTGCTGGAATTACTTTCCCTATTTTATTTTTTGGGGGGATTATTGTTCCTCTGTTATTTCACCTACTGGAGTATTTTGTGAGTTGAATGCTTAAATAACAGATGTGAAGAGAGGCAATTAGTGGTGGTCCCTGACAGGAAGACAGAGTTAGTGCTTTGTCTTACATTTCTAGATAGGATGTTTTTCCTCTCGTGACAAGGTCAAGTGGCATAGTCTTAGATTTTTGGCAGAGCTGATGGCCGGCTCCCATTGAAGTTGACTGGATTACATGAATCTGTATCTTTTGAGATCCCAAATGCATTTTGGGCCCATTTTCCTTTCATATATGTTTGTAGTTTGATGGACTTAATGAGACCCAAGGATGCAATAGAAGTCAAACGACTTGAATCAACATAAGAGACATCAGAAATACGGCCCACAGTAGAGCTGAAGTACTCTAGGGATGCAGAGCTAGTTATGAATGAAAGATTTGTCCTTTTCAGACTTACCACACACCCCAGTTTCCATAAGAGATAACACAATCTGTAGATGAATGTCTCCATAAATATTCAGTGTACGCCAACAGTTATATAGCACAGTGGTGTTAGCTTTTTTTTATTTACAAGTAGCTGCTGTAAAGGTTTTGCACAATAATCCAGCAGCTGGAGCATTTCATACAGAACTTTTACTTTCTGACAGTCAGATGAGGGATGTTTCAGACATCAAATTTTTCAAAGAAAAACTGGTCATGTGAAACCCTGTTCAGGCCCTCTCCTTTCCTCTACTGCTAATATTGATTAGCTGAAACTATTTCAGAAATTAGTGTTATTTTCGTAGTAAAAATTTTAAGCAGCACCAGAGAAGGATCTTCTCTAGTGCTCTCCCTGCTACCTAGGACATGGGGAAGAAGATCCCTGAAATCATCAGAGGTGTATAGAATAGAATATTCCAGTTGGAAGGGACCTCCAGTGATCATCTAGTCCAACTGCTGACCACTTCAGGGCTGACCAAAAGTTAAAGCACATTATAAGGAGCATTGCCATTTCCCTATGGAGAATAGAGAGTAGAAAATACAAGTCTATAATTCCTAGGATGAAGGAGGTTGGATTTGGGTCCCCATTTCTGGAGTCTGTACATAAAGAGTAACAGTACTTTGCCCTGTAACAGAAAACATCTTTCTTCAAATGTCTTGATGTTTGCCTTTGTTGTGCTATGATGGTACTTTACTTATAGGGTGATATGTGTTCATCTTGAGCTATGTTTGCAGTGACATGGAGAGTGGTTGTGTGTATTTTCTGATAATGTGGGATTTTGCATGGCAAAAATGCTGTTGCCTGATACTCCCATCTAGGTACCATGGTGTACTGATGTGCAGCAGGACTAGAAGCTGAAATCAAAGGATAAATAACCTTTGTCAGATAGGAATAAATAAAACCAAGGAAAATACAATGTACATACCTAGCCACAATTTTGCTATTACATTTCCTCTTGCTGGGTTGACTTAATGGGATATAATGACACAAGGCTGAATATTGAGGCACTTTCCTCTGCTTCTGTCAGTGAAGTCACTTTTCATTTCTTCATTGCCTTCCTTCTGCCAGTCATAAATGTTCTTGGCAAAATCGCTTTTATTAAATATACACAACCCAACCCATCCCTGGCATATTTATTTTGTATTTTCTGCCTCACTTTATTGGATGGTAGAACAAGCTCCCTGTATCTCTGTGTTTGTGCAGGTATGTGTATAAATGTGGAATCATATTTGACTACTGTTGGAGGTAGTATTTTACGTAAAGCAGAGGGTAAGCTCTAAAAGCCAAGCTGTTGGCTTTGCTGGTGGATTTTCCCTAGTTCTCTATCAGCATGGTTTATGTTGTTCTTGGTGCGTTCTATGTCTCTTTCTTGTTGGTATATATGATCTATTGCTACCAGTCTTTACAAAATGTTTTTGTGGGAGGATTTACAGTACTGTTTTGTTTTTGTAATGGAGTCTTTTTGTTGGACAGTAGTATCACTTAACTTGCAGAAAGCTTTGAAGATGACAGTGATCTTGAGGTCTCTCCTGCTTTTTCTTTGTGCCCTCTCTCCCTTGCCAGCCCAGCCTGGGATGGAGGCATCGTGCTGAAACGCCCAGGGACCTTCCCTTCTGACAGGACAAGCCATCTGAGGCAGCTGGCTCTGCTCCTTCCCTGCAGTTGCATTCCTGATTCAACAGGAGACGTCTGGGCTCCTTGGCTGCTCTCCTCCACACCAGCTGCTGACCTGACCCCACACCACCAACCCTGTGCCCATGGCAGCACCTTGCAGCTTTCCTCCCCTTGCCCACTCCTTGGTCATTACTTTTACAAGAATTTTAATTCTGTTTCTGTGTGGATTGCAGTAACACACGTGGCAGTACAGCATGCCTATTGCTGTACATGCAGTACAGCATGCATCTTCTGGCTCAGGCTGGTGGATAAACATTTTAAGACTGGCAGCAGTGGTCTCAAAACCCACCACACGGAGCAGTTCTCCAAGTGTAGCCCTTGTGTTGGAACGGGAGTTGGCATCTTATTTGGAGAAACTGGCTGTGATTTTTACGTGATGGATTCTTGTGACTCTGTCCCCAAACTAATGGAGGAGTGAAAGGTTTACACGTTCTGGATTTGTGGACTCAGAGGTCATGATAAGTTAAGAAAACTTCACATTTCTTCCATCGTATCTCTAAAGAACTGACCCCCAAGAGTAGATGAGCTGTGTCCTTAGAGTCAGCAGCAGCATTCTTTAAAAGAAAAACTCCTCTGTCTTGTTCTTAGTAACTAAGCAAAGTATGTCATGTAGGAAGGAGCATGACTAAAGGGGGGGGAAAAGAAAAAATTGTGTTCTGAAATAAGAAGCTAACAAGATGAATCAGGCCAGCTGAGAATTCCTGGATGTCGTCCGTGGTTGTGTCAGACCTCTGCATGGAACACTTGAACTTAGTGATGAACTGTGAAGTTTAGTTGGGTGTTTGGTTTTTCTCATTTGTTTTGGTTTTGTAAACATACTGGTGTGGGGTTTTTTTACAGCAAACCTCAGAAGCTGAATATGAATTATACCCCAACAGAATATATTTTTTAATATATTTTGGCATTCAGAAGTAATCTGTGTCAGGTATTGAATATCTGTTTTCCACTCCGCTGGCAAGTCCAAGGAAGTGGCAGGACATTGGAGAAGCATTGATTTCTAGCATATGTCGTTAGAAGTGCATTATAAAGCTTGGCACAAGGTTTGTCTTAATCCATCTTTTCATGTTCTTTGGAGAAGAGAGAGATGAGTGTTGTCAAATCACCAAGTGCCTCTTCTGAATGCAGGCGTGCCTGGGCATAGCTGTTCTTCCAAGCTTGGATCTGTAATCAAAACCAAAATGAGCCACTGTCCTTCTAGCCATCTGCCACCTTTGGCATCTGCTGAGGTGAAGGATGGCCATCAAGATGCATCTTCCCTTCTTTCTCCTGTGACAAGGGATGTCATCTAACTCCTTAATGACAGGTACATGTTGATTTAGCGGACGGTTCACTTTCTGTAATCTAACAGTATTCACTATAAGCATGATGGACAGAAACACAGCAGTAAAACTGAAGGACAGAGTGGGGTGAGGGGTTGGAAAGAGGTGTTCATTATTCTTAAAAATTCATTTGTTTTGCTTTGTCTAAATGAGGTTTAGTGGGATAAATCTTACAGGATTTCAGGAGGTAAATCTGGGGAGCTATGCTCTTCGTCATGGTGTGGCTTAGAGTGAAGTGCACAAACTTAACCCTGTTCAGTTATCTGAGGCAGCTTGTGTGGTGCTAAAATCAGGTTTTGTCTGTATTAAAAGTTTTTTCATTTTCTTCCTTGTGTTTTACAAGCTGTTCTTTAGAGATATGATGCTTTCAGTCACATCTTGCTTGATATGTAGTTGTGTATTCATTTTTTCCAGTTTGAAGAGGTATAGTATGTCATTTCTGCCAGCACTTGTCTGCCTCACCTAAAGTAACTACTGTTCACATCAAAATTGCCTTCTCACTGTGGCAAGTACCCGAAATCAGTGACATCCTGTGTTGACAAGACTCTTAGCATTGGTGTGTCAATACTGACAAGAAAAAGATGACCTTTGGATATATGTGTGCATATAAACGTACGCTTAATGTGTGTATATGTATGTAGGATAAAATAATTTTCTTACAAAAATAAATCCAACAAACCTGAAATGGCAGGGTCACGTGCCTTGCAAGGGTTCCTAGGCAGTTCTAATTAAAAAGAGACAATATACTGTCCCTAATTAGACTTGTGGCCAGATGACATGATAGCCTCAATTTTTATCACTCCTTGACTCTGTAGATCTGCAATTCTAAGTCGGAGTTAATGCAAAGACACAGGGCTTTTGTCTTAGTATATAAGTTTAGAAGTTAGGAATTTCTGGAATGCCATAGTTTAAGAAAAGGCATATTCAAGCTGTTAGTAGCTTGAAAAATAATAGTGCCTGGAGCTCTATAACCTGTTCAACATCATCATCCATTCTCAACCCAAATATCCTGATGCTCTTTAGAGAGAGGTGAAGCTTGAATGATGAATAAAAAATCAAATTTTGGGGGTATTTTAAATTGTTTTCTTTTATAAATAAGACAACTGGACCTGAATTGTTTTTTGAACACTTAAACATTATCCTGTTTTTCTCAGGATAAGCTAGTTGCTTAGTTCTTGTCCATCAGCTGACACTATACACTCCAAGCATGCAATTTCTCTCAGTGCTTTATTGACAAACCGCTTTTATCTGAATGCTAGGGATAATGCGGGTACAATTCTGCAAGAAAGTGATGGGGAACTTGCTCACAATCACTGGGGACCCCAAGGTAAATTCGCCTGAAAGCGTCTTTCAGCATGAGAGAGGGTTACCATGCAGCTTCTGTACACTGAGTAGGAGAAATCTACTGATAAAAGAGCATGGAGCGGGAATTGGAGTGAGTATTTGCTTGCTGCAAATACGTAATCACTGAATCTGGTGAAAGGGCAAATTTGGGGAGCGTGAATGTTTATCATAGCAAAAGGCCAGCCAGCTCGTTTTCATCACACGAGGTGATGTTGGTGTCTGAGTCATATTTTCTACAACTTTTGAGCTGCGGTGAAAAGTTATTTAAGTGCAGTAGTTTGCTGAGCAAGGCTGCGAGTGCAGTGTTTTTCAACAGTTTTTGCTTATTTAAAAACCTGAAAAACAGGCATTCAAGACCTGAACTAGAGAAGTTGGATAATAAAATATACATGAAACCCTCAGGGGCCCTCAGCATTTCTTGTAGAAGCTGAATCCCACTGGTTTGTGTGTGTTCAGAGTTGATTTGGTTTGTCGCTGGCTAGTGAATGTGGCTGGTGCTGCATTAGTAAGGCTAAATTCTATTTCCCAGTGCTAAGGCTAAGTACAGATCTGAGTATGATTTGGCTCCAGGATATGGAGCTGAGATTGGCTTGACCAGAAGCTCCCTGCTCTCGTGCTTGGCTGCAGGTTGGAGTAGCATCGAGGTTGGTCTCTTTTGTGAGAATTGTACCTTGCAATTAGGCTGAATGAGTGCCGGGTGCTATGGGTAGGCATGTGGAGAAATGGCATTTGGGTTGGACTTATGCTACCCCAGTATCTGTTTAAATGTTCTTGACTGATGAATAATTGTAGCTTTAGTGACCATGATGGATCATACACAGTATTTTCTTATATCAGATCAGCTTTACAGTGGGTATGGAGTCGTTCAACAGAATTTTATGTATGTATGTGTCTCTCTTCCAGAGGGCTTGGGTAGCTGTTTTTGCAAGCGCATGTGAAATTACAGCAGGAGGCATTTATTATTATTATTATTTATTTTTTTAAAAAAATTGTATTGAATTTGGGTACTAGAAACTGGGAGTTCAGAGATGGGACACAGGCTTTTTCAGAAAGATGTCTCCTGGGTATGTTTCATACCTCAAACAGAAGCCAATCAAAATAACTAGACGCTGAAAGTGTAATCCTGTTACTGTTCTCAAAAGCTGTGAAACTTAATCATCTCATGGAGAATTGTTACCTCTTAACAACTCCATCTAAGACTGCTCTATTAGCTGAGTAGTCTCATTTTTGTTAGACGTTTAACCTTATATATATATATAATTTATGGTGGATTAATTTAATAAGGTTTACAAATTCCAGAGTAGAACAGGAGTTGTGATCCTGATTGCAAGCAAGCTTTATTCATGTTTGCTCTGCTTCCCTTTCCTTTATGTCAGGCTCTTTCCTGGCTGTTTATAGCACCTCCAGCGAGTGGCTGCCTGCAACAGCGGGCAGTGTGCTTGCATGGATTAGCTAGGTGTTATGTGACTGTCTCCCTGTTGGCGAAGTGTATGATTTGTGCTATATAGTCACCCTGAACAGGCCTAGGGCATCTGATCAGCAACAGATCTGGAGCTTGTCTCTCCCAATTAGCAGTTCACTTGTACAGTTGCCTGAATTCTTGTGTGGCCTTGATAATTTTCATTGCCCTCAGAATATTCTGGGGGTTTTGTGCACGTGTGATTTTTAATTTTTTTTTTCATAGTGTTCTCCTTGGTGGAAATCAGCTGTCTTTTGGTATGCAGGAAGCAATCAGGTGACAGATGAGGAAAAACAGGGTGTTGTGGTGGGGGGAGATGAAATGCTTCAATGGAATTGCTCTACTGTGCTCCCAGCAAGGAAATTTAATTTCTGGCAGTACTGCTTTGCATTGACTCCAGCTACTATCCGAGGCCTGTTGTCACTAAGAAAGTAGTTTTTGTGGCAGTGAGTCCTTCAATATCCGGCCTATTCTCTTTCCAAAATGCCTGTTTTCTCATTGGCATGCATGGCTGTGTCCTGTGACAGAGCTGGAAGCTCACAAGAACACCTCCAGCCGTAAGTAACCCCTCAAAAACCTGCAAGAAATTAACTCCGACTTTCTATCTAACTTGGATCATTAGTTAATTCTGTCTCTGCCCCCATTACACAATTAGAAATATTGCCAGTGTCCAAATGTGAGATTACTACATCTGTTAGGAAGGGAAAGAAACAAAAGAATTAATGTTGATGATAATTTATACTGACACACCGAGATGGGGAAAACACTTGGGGCACTGAAGACCTGGCCAGAGATTTCAGCTGAACATTTGGAACAGTCTGATGATTTGGGCAGTTTTGGACATAATGCTTCCTTCTTTTGCTGTTTTTCGTTTACCCCCCACCACCTATCGACCTGAAAGTCTTATAAAGCACCTTAGTGTGCTGTGTACACAGCAACACTGGAAAGTGTTCTAGGGCTTTGCAAAGATCTGGTTAGCAAGGAGATCTTTCAAATTACTATTTTTTTTAAAAAATTTTAAATTTTTATCATTACAAAGGACCTTGCAAGGTCCTTTTGTATAGCACTCTGCATTTCGGTTGTTGTACCCATTGGGTCGGACCAGAGGTTCAGCTAGTCCAGCCTTCTTGCTGTCTGCATGGCAAAATGCACTGCTGTTTAGGGAAAAGAGAGAGCCTCGACTCCCTCACAGCACTTCCCAGTACCCACTGCTGTGTTTGGGGTGCGAGGTCATTGCCTACCATCTCGATGTGGACCTTTGTCCATGAGTTTGTCCCAATCCTTTTTGAGTCCCCTGCCACTGCTTGTATCCCCAGCCTTCTGCAGCAGCAAGTCCCAGGTGTTCACCACCTCCTGTACAGAGAAATTCTTTACTTCTTCTAAATCGATCTAATTTTACCAATACTTCCTCCTTCATGTTCTTCATCACTTAGCAAACTGCAGTTCTTTGAGCTTACCCACTGCATTCATGTTTTGGTAAACCTTAAATCAGCAAACCCTTCTCAGCTTTCTTCTCTCCAAGCTGGGTAGTCTTAACTCTTGGACTCTCCTTCTGCAAGATGGCAGGTCCATCCATCTCCTCTATCATATGTATCAGTTACCATTGCCTAACTTGCGCAACCTTCCTGAGACCAGGACTCCACAGAGGATGGAGGTGCACCGAGGACTTGTAAAGTGGCAAAACACTCGTCACAGTGCACAGTGTCCCTCCGGATGATTCACAGCATTTTGTTGATGTGTTTGGTTTGTTTTTTTTAGAAGCCATTGCACAATGAGCTGATGATTTCAGATAACTGTCAGTGATGACTTCCAAGATCTGAAATTGTGACTCCCATGAGTTCAGCATCACATAGACATGGTTTACGTTTTTATCCCTACAGGACAATTACTTTTAGGGTCAGCTCCCTCCTCCTTCCTGCTTATTCAGCTTTTTGACTTTCTGCTAGTGTTCTTCACCATTGCTCTGCCATTTCAGTATTTAAAATGGTTTAGTTTCATTTGCAGGCTCTGAGATTTCACAGTTTCTCCCTTCTCCAGGTCTGTGATGAAGATATTGAATGAAATCCTCACGAACGTACGTCCCTGGGGGACTCCAGTGCTTTCTTTCCTTCATCCCAAAACCTCTTGCTTCCTAACCAGCTTTTGGCCCATAAAAGAGACTCTCCTTCAGGCCCATGACAGCTTAGTTTCTTTAATAATCTTTCGTGTGGGACTTTGTCAAAGGCTTTTTGAAAATCCAATTATTTTGAAAATCCCTTTCATTCACACCCCAGCTGACCACCTCATATGACTCCAGGTTATCAAGGCAGGATTTCCCTTTACGGGAGACACGCCAGTTCTTTCCTGAGAAGATCTTACTTATCTGTGTGAGCGGGCGTTTTATTCTTCAGAATAAACTGTACTATCTTAGCAGGGTTGGAAATAGGACCCTGTGCTCTGCGGGTCCCGCTATCCCCTGGGGGAGCCATTTTGGGGATGAGACTCAGTCTGGCGCAGCTGGTGCCAAGGTCGCAGGCCTTGGCTCACTCCTCTGTGTTTGCTCTCTGAAGTTCCTCCGCTACTCTGAGGTGACGGGGACAACACCTGATTCTCCTGAGGAAGCATTTTCGGCTCAGAATGGTGAGGGAGGAGGTTGAATCCTCTGGCAGTGCCTTGCTTGTGAGTGATGTTTGTGCTTTCTGGGGGATATCTGGGAAGTCCCTGGGGGCGTTCGCCTCTGCCTCAGCGGTAACCACCAAAATACTTGTATACAATGGCTTCAGGAACATTTGTGGAGGTTTCTGTATGTCCCTGAGTCCTTTTTATTCTGTTTATTCCTGTGAAAGGCCTGTTCACAGAAATGGGGTCCCAGGGAGAATGTGGCAGCCATGTTTGAGCCAGTTCCCCGGCCTCAGGGACGGGCCGCTCAGGGGGGCCATGGGCCACACCAAATGTCACCAGCAGCCCCCTCCTCCTGGGAGAGAACATCGCTGTGGCCTGGTGTTGGGGTCCCCCAAAGGGCCTCAGAGGTTTTGGGGGCTTTTTGAGGTGTTTCTGCCCTGGGGCCATGGCACTGAGGGAAGCGAGGTGGCTGTGGGCCCTGATGCCTGGGCTGGTGCAGCTCTGAGGAGGTACTGGTTTTATGACAGACAAAGCAGGAGCCCAGTAACAAAATGGTGCATTTTTATCCACTGGGGAAAGAAACTTTTTGAAGTCCATCCTGGAAAGCATATATAGAGCAAATTTTTTTTGAAAAAAATATAAAAATTTGAAGACGTTTGGAGAAAAAGAACCATGTTTCCATGCAGCTCTTCCTGTGGCTCCAAGAGACGTGGCTGGCATGCAAAGCAGAAGCCACGGTGTCTCCGAAACCTCGGAGAAGCTCTACTGAAGCATCCCCAGCTCTTTAGCGGGATGGTTGTCAGAAAAAAATTCAAATGTGGCAGGTCTCGCATGTTAGCAGCTCAACAGATGCTCCTGTAAACGTGATATCCCAGACAAAACCATGTAATTAACGCTGCTTAACATGATGGTATTTGGATAAATGCAAATTGAAAAAGCATTAAAATAATGTTGTTATTAATGCAATCTGTTAATAGCGGCGGGTGGTGACTCCTGAGATTTCTAATGAGTCATACACATATGCGGTTGATACGAAGAGGGATGGTGTGGGTAGTTTTGCTGTGCTGCTCCCTTGCAGTCTTTAAAAATATTTGGTAACTAGGGGAAGGATTTCTTCAGCCCGTAGAGAGCAGGTGCCTGTTTTTCTACCACGGGCAAGAGTATTTATTCCCCCTCCCGCTGCCGGTGGCTCGTGATGTTGTGCAGGGCTCTGTGTTGTGGAGTAATGCCACCATCGCTGCCGTGCCCATGGAGCTTGCCGGGTAAGGGAGTTTGCAGGTGAGGGAACCTGCCTTTGGCAATGCCCGTGCTCTGCTGCTCCTTATCGATAACTGCTCATAATGCTGCAGTGATATGTACTCCCTATGAAAAATTAACGGCTACAGCCTTCTCGTTACCGAGGCAGCCTTCTGATGCCCTGACAGGGGAACAACGTACCAGCTAGCAGGCGGTGGAGCTGTAAGTTGTGATCAAGGTATTCATCTTGATATAGAAGACAGTTGGCCATCTTGCTCTCTTTTACTTTAATTAGCACGTTGGTGCCGCGTCCATTTAAAAGTAGAATTCAACTTTGTATCTAACAGTAGTATCGTGGATCCTTCATGAGGTGGTTTTTAAATCAAATCCTTTTCTTACTTCTTTAATGGGTTTAGTTAAAGTGGGCCTTCTAAGGAGAGCCTGTGTAGTTTCAGGAAATGGTGGAGGCTTTTGCACTGTGCTGGCCTCTGCAGAATGTGCTGGGCTGTAATTCTGGCCACACTGAAGAGTGTCGCCAGCTTTCTCTTGATTTGAGTAGGGCCAAGATGTCATCTAACCTGTTAGTACAAACTAATATGTTGGCTCGTCGCTGCTAAAATGTCCACATGCTTTTTTGATCACGTGCATGTCCTTTGTCGCTGTATACCAATACACGTATTCAGTTAACCGTGTCATACCTTGTAAAGTGACGATGTAGCACTGTATATGCTTTAAAAATGAATTGATGCTGCATTGACTTCGCTGTAGTATTTGCTATGTAGGTGAATTTGTTACGTGCATAGCTGAAGTTTGTCGGAGGAGATTTAATTGGGATAGCTTTCTTGTTTCCTTCCTTTTCTTGGTTTCTTTCCTGAAAATCTGTAGTCATAGAGTAAAATGAATGGGAATATTGACACTACAGAATGCTTGTTTTCTCTGTCGACCAAAGCTTTTGGGGCCCCCTTTTTCCTTTTGAAACTGAGATTGACCTGCTACGTGTGTTTCCTATCACTGGAACACAGATGAATATCTTTATTCAAAGTGCAATTCTAGTCCGTAAGATATTCTGAATTTTAGATGAAATACCATTGATTTTTGGTGTTGCAAAGTCCCAGTTGCTTCAGCATTAAGTTGATGGCTGAAATGCAACTGAGGGAAGATAGGCACATCTCTGTAGGTTTTCAAAGATTAGGAAAATATTTTCCCTTTCACTCATGCTTGTTTACTTGTTCCCATGGTGATGGCAATTAGTGGATGGCCAAGCGCTGAAGTTAAGTAGCAAGAGCCTAGCTGTGTGTTATATGCTGCAAGGTAGTTTAGTAATAGGTTTTCAAATGTATCTGCAATTTTTGGGTGACCAGATGGAGCCACTGTAAAGAGATTTTACTTGCAGCGTGCTAGATGCTGTGCAGATTTCCTGAAAGGAAATTCCTTTAAAGCTTCTTAAAAATCCGACCTTCCAAGCTTGCCTGTTTTATTTTCTTTACATGATGTAAGCTTTCAAGCAGACGTTAAAGTTTTTTGGTTGTTTAGAGTTTGGTGGGGTATTTTTTGTTTGTTTGGATATTTTTTTTTTTTTAAAGTCCTCTTGCAAAAAGACAGTGTTTGGGGGAAGTTAGTCAAAAGGAGGAATTATTTAAAGCAAATGTTTTCCACCTCTATCGCTGTATGTGCTGCCAGACAAAGCAGCTGTTTTGGAAATGGGGTGTTTTATTAACCTCGAACAGATCTACAGTCTGTCAAACACAACTGACTTAACTGATGCTGGAAAATCTGTCAGGAGCAGCAGCTCAGTGACTGAGACCAACTCTCTAGATGTGGTCAGAGCAGCGCCTGCTATTGAAAGGGTAACACACATAAACAGTGACATTTAGCTTGAAGTACAGGAGTGCATATGCTCAAATTTAGAATGGCAGCAGTCTTCATGTTGGGGTATATCTGGGCCCCTCCTGCTCTAAGCCTCGTGGAAGGCAGAGGAGCCACGTGTGATGTGTTACTGTTTTGTGTACAGACTATTTGTCCTTGTTTCAACAGGGTCTGATGTAAGAGTCCTGGTTTCCCGAGGAGTGCCCACGGGGGAGAAAAGACTGGCGTAGCTTTTTAGTTTCAGTCTGGAATCAGATAAAATGTTGGCTTGCTTGATGTCTAATTAATTTAATATTATTTAGCAAAGAAAGCAAGCAGTAAATTGAACCTGGTACCCCGTAACTGCAGCTGGCGTCTTCAGTGCAGCCGGAGCAGGGATAAGCTGGCCATGTGGGAGACGGTCTTTGCGTAGTGGAAAGAAATCCCTCCTGCAGTGTTGCTGGTGAGCACGCACACATGCCCACAAACACTGTCTCAGCACCGCGCTGGCAGGAGGTGAGGCTGTGATGGATGGTTGCCTTGCTAGACGAGTCAGTCGTGGATGCCCCTCACCCATTTCATTATTTAATTACACAGTGGTCTGAATGCCGGGTAGTAAAACTTGCATTTTCACCCATAGCTGATTTCCATTTAGTCTGTCATGTTAATAGTGAAATAAATTGCTCTAATTGCCTGCAAACTTCATCAAATTCATATTTCTTCCTCTTTTTTTGTTGAATATTTATTAAACTTCATGTCATGTCTTGCTTGATTGGTAAAAGTGGTCCAGTCTCTGCATAACATTACGCTTTAAAATACAGGGTGTCACATTTTCCCTCTTCCTCTTGAATTTTAATTTAGATTGTGAAGTTTTGCATTTGTGCTCCTATTAATCATGCCATTTGAAGAAAGGGGAACAAGTTTGGAAAGCATCCTTGTCTCTGCATAGGCTGCAGCTCTGATTGAGCCTTTTCTTTAAAGCAAGAAGCCCTGTCAGGACCAAATGTGAGTGTGAGTGTTCCTGACAGGGGGCTGCTGTGGTTTGCATGGACTGGGAATGAGAGACTCTTTCCAGGAGATGGAGTCAGTTTAAATTTGTGAAATGCTTATCCTTTTCGAGCTGTATGTGCTCCACAGCAACACGTGTGAATGGGTCAAGGGACCCGTGTGTGTGGGGGGGAAAAAGTGGTGGAGTTTTGTGTCCTCCAGGAACTTTAAAGATGCAAGCTGGAATCAATTCTGGATTCACTGTTGGTTTAATTCTTGGGGAGTCGGGGAAAAGGAAATTCCCGTTTAAGTGTCTTTGAGAAAATCGCAGTGTCAAGCTAGCATTCCTACAACTAAATATTAGTCATATGTACTGTTGTTAGTGTTTCCCATTGTGTTTTGAATACATCTCATGATATTTACTTTTCTTTGAGAATCTCTGCTCTTTTATTTACTTGTCTGTGTGACAATCTCTGCCACTTTTTTTTTTCCTTTCTCACTCTTTTGTTCTTCATTTCTTAAAAGTAATTTCTGGACTTCATGTCCATGGGGAAAATGTAATAGAAGTGAAAATGAAAAGCTCCAAAACCATGTGGCACAGAAAAAAATTTCTGAAAGGACTAAATTAATATTTCCAGCAATTTTTATTCCTCTCATAATTTCATCATTGTAGGCTCAATTTGACGTTTGCTTTTTTTTTTTTTTAATAACAGCTTGACTCCTGGTTTTTATTTGTAAGACTGTGACTTTGGAAACCTCTAGATAAAACCATAATGATTACATAATACTAAGCAAGGTGCATACTTCTTCCAAAGATTGAGGAGTTCAGACAAGGACAGATGTTGAGGGGCAATATTAGGTATCTTAATTCCAATTAAATATTTGCCTGAGAGTGGGATGGTAAAGCATCTAAGCTCTCATGAGAGTGAAAAAAAGGATGTTGCAATGGTTAGAGCACAATTTCACTTCTTTGTAAACTACCTTCAGTTTTTAGCTCCTCCAGAATTTTACCATTTTCTGTTTGGATGAGGTGTCTCACTCTTGAGGATGGTGGCACTTCTCTACCACTTAGGTCTTTGCCAGTGAGTGCTCACCAGCTTCTCCTGGTGATCCCCTGGTGCTGAGGTGGCACCCATCAGCTTTGTTAGTGCTGCTGGGCACGTGGGTGTCTGCACAGGGAGACCTTTCTTCCTCTGCTTGTCTTTGTAGAAGATCTTGGAGCAGTTGCAAGAGCAGTTGTGTTTTTATACTCTGTTGATTAGATCAATTATTGTGTCCTAATACGCATTTGGATTGCTGTATTTTGCCTCCCTTCTTGGCTCTGTTACGTCCACAACTCATAGGAGCTAAAATTCAGCCTGCTCAGACTCGGAAGAAGGCGGATTCCTGCCATGTTTTCCTTCTTCCAGCTGCTTTGTAGGTTTAAGGTGCTGTAACCCCTTTTTCATGCTCTGCCATTTAACCATTGAAAACCTATATTAAAAATCACAATTGACTACCTCTTTCTTAGATTTTCCTGTTTAGTGGCAGGTTTGTATTTTTCCTCACCTCCACAAGCTTCTAACCTCACTAAGATATTATTCCTTGTGGTTATAATCAAAATATAGTATTTATACACAAACAAGATGCTGAGTTGAGAATGCATCTTGGTTTTTAAAAAAATAAAGCATAAAGAAATTAACCAGGCTATGGATCAACCCAAGCAGCAAATGTGCTGAAGCAGGTTTATCTCTGTGTAAAAGGCTTTTGTCAGAACACTAATGGAATTTCATGTAGTGGTTTGTGCACCATTCATAGTGAGTAGTGGTGTTAGAGTGGCATAGACCTGCTGAAAAAATCCTAGCCCTCTTAATTAAAAAAAAAGCAGGGGGGAAAAACAAAGGAAAAAAACTTAAAAGTGTGATTTGTATTCCAACTAAAGAAATGAATGTGTAAGTACTTATCAACAGGCACAGCTTTCATGTTTATGCATCCAACGACTGGAAGCACATATTTTAGCATCTGAATGATTATAAATATGTTTACTAGCTATCAAAATCAGAGCTATTTAATTCGAGAATACCAATTCATATTCAGATGTGTGTTGCTTTTCCCTGCTAGCGTTAGTTATGTTTAGCATTCATAGTTCTGGCGTACATCATTTTTAGCTCACAACATATTGAGATGTAACTGAGGACCAGTGTCAAAGAGGTTAAGGGACATAGTTGTATGTTTTGATTACTGTTGCATCAATGCGTCTTGTCAGAAAAATTGGATGGATACTGCATGAATATATGCGGTATTAGCCACTATATCAGGAAGGCAGCATTTTTCAGTTTTTCTTGTTTGAAGTAGTATACTTGCCCAAGAAAAATAGGAAGTACAAAGTCTGTAAATAAGCCTGATTCAATTAAAAATGATTGATGCCTGCTTCGAAATAACCATCTCCAAAATACACCTTTTGTAGCTGGGACAAAGCTGCTGCTGATTGTGATGAAGAACCTGCTGGGGCATGCTTGCATGATGCTGCATTCATTTCCTATGTTGACTTGCTCAACATCACAAGATGTTCATTGGCTGCAGCTCTACATTTTTTTCTTTTTTTTTTTTTCCCCGTTGGGTATCTGTTAATATATCGTTCCGATATATCTTGGAGTTTACGTCAGCAAAATTAGCAGCCGACCAAGGTTTGCTGGAGTCAATAAAAGGAGAGGACTGGACAGAGGAGGAGTTCAAACCAGCACTCCCAGATTCTGGATCAGGTCCTTACAGGTTTTGAGTGTCCCTTCTAATGCTGTCACCCCAACCCAGCGGGTACAAACCCTCTTCCTCATTGCATGATGTAAGACTTGTTAATTACTCTCCTTTTCAAAAACTAGACACAAAACTCTGTGTGTGAAAAGGCCTATTTGGGTGTAATTCCATCCTTCCCTCCTATCTCAGTCCTGTCTGATTTCTTTCCCAAGCCAGATTATTCTAAATTTATTTCCCAGATTATTACACCCATCTAAAATTTAGAATAACAGTGTTTAGCAGCTCGCTTTCTCCCAAGCCTCGGGCTTGCCTCACAAACCGAAGCATAAGTCGTGCTCAGATAATTGTGTGCTGATTTGTGAACGTGGCTCTTTATTTCACCAGCTCTATGCTGGCATCTGAGCTGGAGGGTCTTGGCACTTCCTGCTGCTCTGGTGCCAATTTTTACAGTTTTGGGGGGCCTGGTGAAGTTCTAAGAGTTAGCTCAAGGTTTTGTGGAATCTACCGTGGGTTACCCTTTCTGTGTTGAAGGATAGCTGGAAATCATGCTCTCCCTGAGATTTCACCAGACTGAAAGGTCACTCAAAATGCTTTGCTAGTTGGCAGCCTCATCCAAGGGGAAAAAACCACCGCCAACAGCCAAGTATGAAGACCTGGTGATGTTTTACTGATGTCCTTGCTGACTTAGAATAACATATATGAGCTAAATGCAGCTCTTTTTGATCAGGCTCTTCTGCTGTGCTTAAGTTCTAATTTGCCCCTCTTGTTTTTTTTTTTTTTACACGGGTGCATTTTGATGCCAAGTGGTGTGTTGTTGCTCTCTGCTTGCTTCCTCTAGTAGTGTTCCATTTGCGAAGTATGTCAAAGCAGTGTTTCAGTGCCACAACCAGCCCTTTGCAGTTCTTACCTTTATTTCCTGGTAATCCTTTCCAAATATTTGACTTTATTTTTCCAGATGACTGATTCTCCTCTTGAAATCTTTCTGTACCACTAATGCTGACAGCGAACTCTACTGTAGTCTGCAGATGAAGGCAGAGTTCTCTTCCATGCATTAGACCTAGAGTTGGGTCTCACTTGAACCCTTAAAGCAGGACTTCAGATGAAATTAAAGTTTTCCTTGCACTGGCATTTTGGCTAAAATTCCCTATAATGCTTCCAGACTCCTTTCCATTTCTTGCAGGTCTCAGATTGCTATATTGCCACATGGTTTCCCACTGTACATCCACTCAAAATTGAAGGACAGGTGGTAGGGAGCAAAATAGTGGAGGGATTTTTCCTACCATGTAGTGAAAATTCTGTAGTTCAGTAATTTTTCTTTGTCACAAATTTGTTCTTTATTACTCAGGTCCTGCAATAATCATTCTGTTTTCCGGTATATAATATCCTTCCTTGCAAGACTTTTTTCCTTTCCCCATCACTGGCTTGCGTACACTGTGATGCTAGCAGTGGCTGCAGGCAAATACTATTAGTTTGAAATCAAGGCATACTGTGCAAAGGCAACGGGAGGGGAGTTTTCCAATATGTTTGTATTTGAAAAAAAATATTGTCTTGGGAAGTGTTATTATCATGTTTGTTTTACAGATTCTTTGAGACTTATGTTTATATGGGCTGAAACAGACAGGACGCAGGAACAACCCTGAACCACGGCTGAAATGCCAAGAGTGTATTTATTATCGCTACCTGAGAATCTGGAGAATCTTTGCAGCAGCACCTGGATGGGACACATGGGCAGCAGTGCAGGCTCAAGGAGATCTCCCCATGCTGGACAGCGTGGGGTGCTGAACCCCGCTGCTTTGTGGTGTTGAACCTGTTGCTCTGTCTGGGTTCCCAGGACTCCCCGGATGGCTTTGGTTTGTTCCTTCCCGCAGCAGGGCAGGGGTGCTAGAGATGTCCCCGCATCTATCTCAGGCCTCTGTTACTTAAGTGCGGGCATGGAGCCAAGCAGTAATCTAGTGGGATTTGCATGTTTTCTGACACCCTAGCTGCAAGTCTCCTGAGTGTACCTACAGTCCTCCTTGCTGATCTTCCTTTCTGTTCCCACAATGAAAGAGCTGTGTGGTTAACAGGTGACTGTTAAGGTTGAGTGTCTGAAAAACATTTGATGCCCTGCAGCTCCTCTTGGGAATGACTGTGGCCAGGGTGGGTGACCCCTGCTGTGCTAGACAGGAAGATCGTCAGGACTTTCTGTTGTTACCTTGGGGTAGGTAAACCTCTCGATGTGTCTAGGGATGTGTGGAGGGATGGTTGATTTGATGGAAAACTCTGTGGGGATAATCCATTTAAATAGCCCAGCGATGATGTAAGTCCACTGGAGTCAAAAGAAATTAAATTTGTCCATTATAATTCTCACTAACTGCTATAATTTCGATACACCGATAAGTATACAAATTCAGTAATTACTGAAGAAGCCTCCAGGTGAGAAGAAGGCTTAGCTGGAGGGAGGGAAGCCTTCAATTTGGGGATTAATATAATTCCCAAGAGTTGTTGTTTTGTCAACAAAGCTTTCAACGTGTTCTGCAAGTTCCACCTGCCTTTTAAAATCACCTTCAGACTGTAATAGTACAGTGTAGCAATGGTGACTGCCCGGAAAGTTATCTATTTCCATGGTCCTGGCTGTCAGTTAACAGGAAAATTGCCCATAATTTGCAGGTTTAGCTTTCTCCTCAGGTGAACCTGGTAGTTTGATGTAGTTAGTGGTTCTGAAATGTGCAAATACTGCAACACCCGAATGTGGACACATCTTCAAAGTATCTGCTTTGTTTATTTTTTAGGCAGGGGATCCTCAGCACTTGCTGAAGATTGATCTTTTTTTCTCTGTGGGTTAAAGTACTGGAAGTGGTCTCTACTGTAAGAAAGATTTTTCTTTGATATTGCCACTTGAAAAAGAAAGTTTCAGTATTGAGCGTTAGCTATTCCCTGCTTTATTTACTGCTTTTTTTTTTTTTAAGATGGAAAATATGGGAAGAAAGTATCTAGCATTTGCAAATAGATACTTGTGTTCTTCTGCCAGATACAGAGGCGTGAAAGAAAGCATTATGCATAACGAGAAATTCTCAAGAGATCTGTTTAGCGGAAGGGCACAATGTTAGATGTAATTTGTTTACTGACAAGAGTTTCCAACAATGGTGCAATGGACCAGGAAACATCACTAAAGTAATGAGTCCTTTCCTTTTTTAAAGTGATTATGTTTGAACAGTGCAAATTAACCTGCTTTTTGAGGCTGCTGCTTAGGTGAAGCAATTTGCTGATGTAAAGGCATCCCCTAACTTGCTGCAGCAGCTGATGTGGAAGACGAAGAGTCTGTGTGTGCATAGGAGAAAAGCTGTTTTCTGTAAATTAAATGTGAGTAGCAACTGGGCTGATGTAATCTAGGACCTACTGTTGTTAAACTGTGAGGCTAAAAACAAATGCCTTATACCAAGTATGATGAAACTACTGTAAATAAAGCTAGCTGAACTGGAAGAGCAGCATACTTCCTCGGGGAGAAAAGGAATTATCGCAAGTGCTGTGCCATCTCTTCATACACCAGAAATGTCTGTGAGCTCTCCTTGCTCATATGTGCCTGGAGTCTGGGATTTCTGCAGCTTGCTGTTCATCCTCCTGGCTTCCTACAGTGATTGGGCACAGATATTATTGGGAATGTTATCTCTGAATAATGCAATGTTATTACTGCTGTGTCTCAAACACTGCTTCACGTAGCTGGCAATAATAAGCTGCGATTTGAGCTCTCCAGAGAAATCACTCAGTATTTTGTGAAGGGCATGCAATTAATAAGTGAACATATAGCATGTTTTTTGGACAGATGCTATTGGTTGTTTGTGCTTGATGAAAGCAGAGATGTGCATTATAGCATTTCTAGCCAAGTCTGGTTGTGAGCCGTCTGTAAATGACCTCTTTCATTTCACATTATGGAGTTTTTGTTAGTAACGAATGCAAGAAGAGCCATGTGCTCATCTGAAAATTAACTCGAAGGGAGTATTTGGCAGTCCAGCATAAAAAGTCATATGGGAGATTTCCATATGTCCTGCTGAGAATTAGTATCAGTTGGAACTTGGGGCCCAGCTGCCATTTATCTCTTTTAAAAGAAGTCTTTCCATAGAAACAGCTTAATAGTAAATGAATCTTTTTCATTCATCTAGTGAGCTGAAGGTTCCTCTGCATGAGCAGTCAGGTTTATCCTCAACAAATCCTTACAAAATTATTTGAGCATATAGTTTTGATTTCCTTAAATGCCCAAATTGTGCTTGAGTGACTCAAAACATGTATAGTGTGTTCTCCTGCACTTGACTCTCCCGATGGAGATATGTAACTCAGCCCTTCAACACAATGTTTTGTTAGAAGCTACTGTGCCCACTTGTTATGAAGCCCAGAGGTACCATTTGTAGAAATGCAGACACCTCCCTGGGATTATTGACTATCCTCCAGTGAGACCTGCTAACTTGAAATGATCCCCTGTTTCAGAAAAATGCATCTGCTTTAATAACTTTCAGTATCTCTTGCTTAGCTCTTTGGTGAATATTTCCATTTCAGTGACACATGCTGTTAATAGCTGTTATCACAATTCTTTGTAATATCATCCTCAGGTGTAACTATTAACAATAGTCTTATTGTTTTCCATTGTTAAATATATTTTTTGTAGAAAAAATATATGCACATATATATATGCATAAATATGCATATGTATTTCTTTCCCAGGATTCCTCCTTAGCTCAGTTGCATGGGAAAAATTTGGAAAGTGTGAGTTAATCTCATGTAAGTGAACTTTTTGAAAAATCTGCTTCAGGCTGAACCTGGTTTCTTCTACCTGCTGGCATATGGAAGATGATGACAACCTGGCAGCCACCTTTGGGGTATTCAATGACATTTAATTCTCAATTAAGACTTTGTGGGTTTTCTGTTTGCCAGCAGATGACGTTACTGCAGATTTCCCTGCGCTTAGCCTAGGGGCTAGCTAGGGAATACCAGACCGCACCGTAATGTTAGTTCTCTGGAGTGATTTTTTGGCAGTAGGTGGTGTCATCCCATGCAGCTATTATGTTTTGTAAACTTCCCTAAGCCTGTTCTCCTGATTTTTTTTTTATTTTTATTTTTTTTACTTTTGCAAATTTAATGCTAGCTGGCAGAGAACTGGGAATTGAATCTGTGAGGAAAAAACAGGAAGCTGGCAGAAAAAGCACAGAGAAAAATAGAAAGATGGATTGAAAGTGCATGTTTAGTAGCTCGCTACCGACTCTAGCAGCCTGATTCTGATGCAAATAGATCAAGCACAGGCATAGAGAATAAAATTAAAGAAAAATGCGGAGATGTTTCCATCAATAGTTAATAGAGCTTTATTTTGTTCTACTCATGTCTTACTATGGACTTCCCTCAGTCTTTCTTGTTGGTAAGAACATCTTCTGAAGGCTAGATGTTTACTGAATTTCCTACCCTTACTCTCAAGTCTAAGACATACAACTTTTTTTTTTTATTTTATTTTGTTTTTCCCATGAAACCCCAACATCTGTTTGAATGTTCTTGTGCAGTTTCTGTGTATGTGAACAGCAGAACACCTCCCTGATGGTTATAAATCTTTAAGTTGTAAATGTGAGGGGCTTTTCCCTCTTCTTGGGATATAGAGGCTCTGTTCTGTGGTGATTCAGTTCTCAGAAACATGAGTGGAATCATTAAGGGTATATTGTACCTGAAGGTTTAGATTTTGGTGTGTTGTTTTGTTTTAAGGCACTAGCATGTTATATTTATTTTGATGTATGCTAAATTGCTTCTCTTCGGAGGTATCAAAGCTTCTTCCAATTACTGATGTCAATTCTCTTTAGCGATAGCTCATGACACAGCAACATAAAAGTGGTATCTTATATTAATCTTCAGTAGCGCTATTTAGTTTCCAAGAGTCTAAAGAAAATGTGTTTCTTTGAGTTTGATCACTTCTGTGTGCAAAAAGACAAGGAGGATTAGGGAACTAGTTAGAAAATACATCAAACAATTTCTTGCTATTAAAAAGAAGACTTAAGTAATACTGCAGAGTTACTTTTGAACTCCTTTGTGTTGTTTCCTTATTTAAAAAGAGGAAAAAGATGACATTGCACTATTAGCAAATTAAGGGGGGGAAAAAAAAAAGACAGCTTGCAGAACCTGTCAGATATTCAGTACTTCCAAGTTCACATCACTGATTGTGGTCCTTTATTTTATGCGATTGAAATGGCAAGGACAGTGCCATGGAATGTGGTTCATTCTGGGTGCATATGTTTGGTTATCTGTCTAATGTACCACACTTGGCAATCAAAAAGGTACCAGCATCTTGGTTCTTTGCCTCAGTCGGTAGTTGTATCCTGTAGAAACTGATTTCAGTTTTCAGCGTCACCTACTTTTTTCTTTTGTATTGACAGTATCTCTCTGTTTGGAAAGATCTGTGCATCAAATTACAGTTTATGCAGTTACTTGTTAAGAGTTGGGTGGAAGGTGGTGATCGGACACTGCAACATGGCAATGGGAATTGTGTGCAAAGCCGTGCCTGGCTCCAGAGGCTGAGATTCATTGGGAGGTGACTGTGACACTGTTTCTGCTTGCCCTGCTCTTAGTCCTCTGCAGGCATCTGCTTCAGCTGTGACTAGAGTCCAGGCAAAGGCTCGCAGGCCTGTTCTTCTGGCCCAACACAGATGATTTCAGTGAGTGGTAGTGGTGCTTGACCTCTGCCGTCACTGCTTGCTCAGCTGTTGGGAGAAACACTAGTTGTGAGAAGACGGCATGGGTGTCTTTGCCTGTGATTGTAACTAGAAAGATGGGAAAATACTCAACCCAGTCTCCCGGGAGTAAGGAATACATAACAATGAAATCTGCAATAACTTCTGTCGTAGAATCACCTAGTGGTTTGTGTTGGAAAGGACCTTAAAGACTGTCTATTTCCAGCCCCCTAGCCATGGGCAGGGACACCTTCCACTAGACCGGGTTGCTCAGAGTTCCATCCAACCTGACCTTGAACCCTTCCAGGGGTGCCGTTTTTTTTTTTTTTTTCTTTGTCCCAGGTAGTTACACCAAGTGAGGCTGAATGCTTTCCTGGATGGCAGTGAGCCATGGACCTGTCACTTGGGGTGTTGCTCAGGCTGCTTCGGTGCTTTAAGTTTGTAGCTAATGACCTCCATAGTGGTCGTACCACCAAATGTCACACTCAAAAGGCTTGGAAGTCAATGAAGCAACCGGGCCACTTGATATATCAGTGTTTAACTGACAATGCGCAAGATCTGCTAGTGATTTATAGCCTGATAAAGGGACACACTTTTTATGTTCTGCCAACACCATTGGCAGAATGTTTTAGGCACAGATGGCACATTAGCCTTGGACAGCTGGTTCCCTCTCTGCTGTCACATCCTAGGACCATCTAACTAATACTGTCACACACGACCCAGTTCACTGGGTAACTGAGAGGGGTTCTCACGCGTGGCTCAGTGTCAGCCTGAAGGCACATGAAAATCAATCTGCTAAAAGACTCCCTCTAAGAGGTTTCCAAGACTTGGCACCCTACTGTGCCCTTCTGGCTGTTCATTTGCTGACCTCTCTCTTTTAGCTGCGTGAGTGTAACCAACGAGTTTCTTCCTAGTTGTGCACTGTGCACATGTGCGGTCTGGAGCTTGTGGTTCTCTCCTTGTCATGTCCTCTGCATCTGTACAAATGTGGATTTAGAAAACAAACAAACAAAAAAAAGCAGGAGATAAAACACCCCTACAAAGCATGCATCTTTGAAGCTAAGGAGTGAATAGGCATCACTGAAAGGTGTCTGTTTTGAAAGGTTTATCATGAATGCTTAGCAGAAAAAACCTCAAGAGTATGTAGTAGAGAGGCAACATATAGACACAGTATAAATTACATGTGGATGAGAGTGAGGATAAAAGAACAGAGGATGAGGTAGAACTTCAAATGCTTTTGGAAGGAGTAAAAAAACAACCATTTTTCCACCAACCCCCCCCCCCCCCCCCCCTTTTGTGGAACACAGGCAGGAAAGATTTGAGGTGGAATTCTAAAAGCTATGTTTGTTGGTAGATGAAACATTTTTCACATCAGAAACTTAGTGTTTGAAGGTATGATCCCAATAAAAATACAACAGTTTTATTTTTCTGAAGTGTAGGAAATGAGGTCCATAATTTCTTACAGTACTATCAGAGCTTTATTGACTTTGACACAAACAAACTGCTGTGCAGAAAGCCTTTAAAATGTATTTTTTCGTTGTGACATCAGATATGGAGTCTAAGAATTAGTGATGGCATTAGGACTAGCTTTTATTGGTGCCAAGCAATGGCACTGGAAAAAAAAAAAAGGAGTTTTATGTTTAAAGTCATAATTCAGATAAGATAGAGTGTAATTTGTCATAGAATATCACTCATGGATTCGGGAGAGGTAGGCAACTGGGGTGATGTGTGGGCACTGGGAGGGAGGAAGGAAGCATCACCCTGCCCAGGGAGCACTGGGAAAACATCCACCTGCCTTTTCCCTGACCTAGTCTGTGAGCAAAGCTTCCCTGCGTGCGTCGGGAGAGCAGCGTGCTTTGTGTTGCAGCAGGGGACACGCAGATGTCTGTAGGCAAGGTGATGCTCACGATATTCAAGGCGTGACAGATCCCAGACCCAGGTAGCAGGGTTTCAGTTAGCTGAAACTCCAAGCTATTTAGGTGTTACTTTTGAAATCTTTGTGCTATTTTTGGGAGGTTAACGATAACAGAAAGTAGACTGAAGAGCCATGCAAGTTTAGTTATTTTCCAAATGAAGATTTTTTTTTGATTTAGATGTTTCCTACAATATTATCTGTGGTTTTCATGAGAGTTTACCCCCAAAGGTACGAATCTCATTGGACTGGCCAACTGTTTAGTGGAGAAAGCTCCTGCCCAAAGATACTATGAAGTTCTTTATGTAACATGGTAGGGAAGCAGATAGTTCAACTGTTCTAAGTCAAATCAGCATTAACGTTCCTATCTACAGTGGAGGGGGGCAGATTTAGGACATCTCTCTGAGCTATATTGCATGTTGCGTGCCTCTGTTGAACTGCTATAGATGTTGCAAGCTTTAATTTTTATAGATGGATTCTTGAATATTGCAATGTGAGGTGTGTAGAGATGTGTTTGACCACGGTATCAACTTTCATTTTCGAGTCGCTTGCAGAGAGCTGCAGACAGGATGTAAACCTAGCCTTTATATTTGCTTTTGGAGGCATTGAAATCTGTTTCTTTGTAAGATTTCATGTGTATATCTCTTGCGTATACTACTTGACCGATCAACTGTCTCTTAAAAATAACATTTTTGAAGGCTGTGTGAGAGTTAGGTAACCTTTCAAAGACTTTGTGCCATTATAGCACAATAAAGTGCATCGCGCCGATTTAGTATCCCAAAGGATTTGCTAATCTATAACTAACAAATTAGAGCCTGTCAACAGCCTGTTTGGACATTAATGATCGATTAGCGTTGGGATTGACATTGATGTGCTTCTGAGCCCTGGTATTTCATTTAGCAGATGAGGATCTTTGTGCAGATGAGTATGAGAGTCTGCTGTAGTCTCGGTAGAGTGGGGAGAGTTGCCAACTACAGGTAGGAGTTTAGTAAATACTTACTTGTTCCCAAGCTAAGCAGGTGGGCATGGAGGGTCGGGGGAGCCAACTGAGGGTGGGGGGGAAGCGTGTGTTTGAGTCACCTGGCAATCCTGCACATGAAATGACCTTCCCTCCCGTTTGTTTCTTCTGTTTTCACTCCTGCCTGCTTCCCACAGTATAAACAGTGGGGAAACGCTGATCGGCTAGATCCATCAAATGGGAGCTGTAATTTCAAGTCAGGCCATTATCCGAAATTAAAGCATATGTGACAAAGAAATTAGCAGTCTGCCACGGAAATGCAGGTTTGCAATGTACACCTGGAGGTGTCGTCTGCCTTTTTGCATTCTTTGCTTCAGAATTAGGCAGTGGGTAGCCTGAAATCAGTGTGGACATGGATGCAAAAAATCTTTTTGAGCTCGTTTGCTTGTATCTAATGCTGCAATGAACTATTTTTTCTACATTGCAAAGGATACATTCATTTGGTTTAATTATGTAATGGTACTTCTGAATGCTTGGACAAAGTCCTTAGCAAATGGTACAGTTCTCCTGTATACTTACTGGCACAGGAGTTATTCTTTCAATTCATATCACCACCCTTCCAGATGATTTAAGTCATGGCAGAGATCATGTAACTTCTTGTCCTAAGGTTTTATTCAGACAGAAGTTGTGCTTCTTACCCTTAATGAAGGCTCATAAGAACCATCCGTCTAAGTGACATAATTAAAAATGCCACTGTCTTAAATGCACGCTGTTCTAGCTTTTTGAGCATAAGTGGACAAGTAATGGAATTTCCATTCAGTGTTTGAGGAAAAGCATACTTAAAATTAAGAGTGGGTTACTTACTGACGTAATTTCATTCTGAAATTGTTCAGTCCTTTTATCCTAGCTTTTTCTTAAATATGGCAGCTCCTAAATGAAAAGCAAACCCACCAATTATTAAAAATCCCTCACACCTTAAAGCTTCAGTATTTAGAACATTAAATCATTTACATGAAACATACTGGCAATTTTACAATTCGTTCTTTTTCCCCCCTGCCCCCTTGAAAAGCCCTTCAATGAATTCAACTCAGAATTGTGCTTTTCAGCTAATTTTTGGTGCAGGTAATTGGAAATTTTGGCATCTGTTTCAGTTGCTCTAGTAGAACTTCTTTTTTTTAGGCTTTCCAATTTTAATTGACTAGCATTGGGCAGGTTTTGCTGTTGTGGTGTTTTGTTTTTTAATGGCCTGAAATTGCAAAAGAAAAGTCCCTGTCTTTTGGACTCAACTGAATTTCTTAGTACCTAGAGCTTGTTAGTTATCCGTGTGAATATTTTAATCTATAGCTGCTTCTGAGTTTTGATTTGGAGGTTTTGCTATAGTGTGAGAAGAGTGTTGATTGATGAAACCAGTTCTCCCAGATTACTCTGGCAGGAATATTACTGCTCTTTGGGCTTTGCACTTGCTGAGCAGGACTTCTGTGTAAATTGATGTAGTTCCATTAAATTACACTGACCTGTCCCTGCAGAGGACTTTATTTTTGCATAGTATTAGATTTAATGATTTTCCGTGCTTTTCGCTCTGTCCGAGAGTGGAGTGGTGGCTTTGTAGCCTGTATTCCTCACAGGCTGTGGGCTCTGGCATGTAGCAAAACGTTTCTGCTGGTTTGCCATCTAACAGATGAAATGGGCATGACCAGGTTGGGCTTGGCACTTTGAGAACGTCCTGGGTTGCCCCATGTTAATAGAGCGGGGAACATTTCCCTTCCTGAGGAAAAACTCAGACAAGAGTTGACTCCAGCTGAGCTGTTAAGATTTTTGGCAAAATGTGTTTCGAATGGAAGTTCACTCCAGGTGAGGCTTCAAAGCCATATTGATCACCTCCATGAAGTTTCATACAGACTTTTCTTTTCCCGTGCTACGGTAGTTAGCTTAGGAAAAAGAGCGATGTGTCAGGGTTTGTTTCATTACAGTTGGGCAGCTTACCAAAGTATTCTTCGCAAACAAAAAAATGAAGTAAAATCTGGAGTAGACGTAGAGCAACTAGTAATGACAACTTTTAAATCACTGCTCTAATTAGTGAGTGCTCCCTGGGGACTCATTAGAATTATAAAAGCATTATTGTTGGTTATGCAGTGGTTGGAACATGTTGAGTTTTGGGCAGTTCAACAATACTACCTTGAAGAAAAGAGTTTTGCAGCCTTAAGAATTTTCTGTTGTTTGGGAGAAAGCACAAATTGCGATGTCCTAGAAATCCTTTATGAATTGGGCCTTATGTTCGCTCTTGTAAATAAAGAGGGGTTTTGAGTTTATATGCCACAGTCTAATAGGTACATAGTGACTGCTTAATGGGATTTACATTCACTCAAACAAAATTAGGTTGGTAAAAGACAATGCAACATGCTGTAGTGTAAATGGGACTGACGGCAGAATTAAATGTTTGTGGAAACAGGGCAGCAGATCTATCAAGAGCTAATTAGACAGAATTCAGAGACAGACTTGGGAGTAAACAGCACCAACAAAGAGAGAAGGAGAGCAAGAAAGAGAGAAAATGGAGTCTTTGTGCAGCGATGAAAAGGAGTTATAAACAAGGTTATTTAAATTGGGAGGTCTGATAGAGCCTATCCCATGAGAAGGGCTTAGTCTTACCCGAACCTGTTGATTAACACAAGCTGAATGGCAACTTTGATAATCCCTTTTATGTGTAAATAGTTCCTCTTTGTTGCAGTTTGCCATTCATGATGTCTTCCTCAGATACACTTTTTCGTCACAGTATAATGTTTCCATTCGCTGTTGAGCTTTTCTCTTGGACACTGGTTTAAAAATGGACTTTTTTGGCAAAATTATTTCCAGCGGCAGGAGGAAGCCGGGAGAGCGGCAGCGGGGAAGACGAGAAGGTTTAGGTCTTTCCTGTTCACTGCAGGCATGTGGGCATGGGACGAAGGCTCCATGCAGAGAGCGATCAGGTGAAAACGTCGCCGTCTGCTTGTGCAGCCTGTATAAACTTGGCACGTCAAGGATCCCGTTTGCCTGGCGTGCAAGCAGCTATGGTATCTTTGCTGTTGTTGCTGTGTTTGGCACAGCAACTGCCTTTTGTAGGCTCCTATTGTTACGTGAAGGAAGCAGTATCTGAATAAAAACCCCACGTATATACACTTGATAAAGGTCAGCCCCAAATCTGTCAGGAACGGGGGCTGATTAAAATTAATGTATTATGAGGAAATGTGCAAAATCATTAGCAAATCAATTACTGAGGTATTTCAATAGTTTTTGTTCAGTCTTTGTAATTTCTTCAGATATAGTTTAAGAAATTATCTGGAATTAGGAGATTCTAAATAAGAAATGACATGGTAACTTTGTTAGGATTTTACATTTATAGAAGGCTAGTTCAGGGCAGGGCATTTTGGTTATTGCCATCTTTGGCAAATCCTGATTTGGGTTTATTTTTGTAGTTTTTTTCTTTGTGCTGGCAGTCGATGGGCCTTGATGAATTTTACTAGTGGGTGTTGCACAATGGTGTTTATCCTTGGAGAGGCTCGGAAGAACCCTTGTGCTTTTTGGGTTTTATTTCAAACAGGAGAATTGTTCTCTCTCAAGGCAGCAGAGCTGGGACTATAACCATGTGAGAGTTGGGACCAGAAGCAGTGCTGGTTTGTCTGGCAGAAAGCGTCACTTTTCAGAGGGAGCCACAAAGCCTTGCTCTGAGGGGCTGGTGCAGCAGGAAGAAGGGAGTGCTGCGTCTGTGGGCTTCTCCCTGAAATTTGAGCACAAAATTCTCTCTGAAACCAAAGCCACCAATTCTGAAAGCCAGATCAGATAGGAGCAGGGTTCTCTGAGCATGTAAAGCGTCTGACAACGTAACTCTAGTTTCAGTAGAAATACACTGCAGAGCCTTGTCTTGTTTGCTCATAGAGTCTGACTCTGGTAGGTAGTATTATTTTATCCCCTGGGGAGCGTTATTTGATGAAAGACATGTGGGCTTGTGCCAAGAGGATGGAGCCCGTGCTGGGTGCCAAAGCTGTGGGATAAAGAGGACTGCTCTCCGGCTGCAGATGAAGCTCAGGCTGAGGCTGCCTGGAGTTTGCTTGGTGCAGGCCACCCCTGCGGGGCTACTCTGGAAAATCCTCCTGCACTTCCTCCTTTTACCCTTAATGCAGGCAGGAAGAAAGCAGAGGGCAACAAGCTTTGGTCCCAGAGGAGTGAAGCTCTCACTCGGCTACCAAGTCTTAACAGATTTGAAGTAGGTGCCTCAGCGTCTTCTAGATGTCAGCTAGACCCCTCAGCTGTCAGAAGCGTCATTTCCTGGCAAGCATGATTTTATGTGTTGCTCTCTTCCTCTCTGAAGATTTCAAAACATTTTTGTGTTGATGCAGAATGAAACCGAAAGATGGAGGGCAGCGGGGAGAAGATACTCACTGGGGCCAGTCCCAACCACCACAAGCTGATGTGTCTAATCTCCCTCTGGGAATGACAGGTTCCCCCAGAAGATGATCTGGAGCAGGGCCCTAGCTTTGTAGGGTCTGAGCAGTTGGTTTTTCTTCTCCTCCCTGCTCCCCACATCTCTCTTACCACCTTTACATTGGTAAGAAAACAAACTGGCATATGATGTGCCCAGTAATGAACTGGTCTGTAGGTGGTTTTGTTGGTTGTTTTGGTATTTTTTTTGGTTGGTTTGTCGGTTCTATAAGGAACTTGGTGGTTTTCTTGTGATACTGAAAATCCATGCTGCTTAGAGGTTCAAGTTTCACAAAATGTTACAACCTTCTCCTTTTTCTGGAGCAATACTGCTGCAAGGCTCAACATTTTGTGTGTTTTATTTCAGCAGTGCAAAAGACTTTCCCCGGGAAAGTAACCTGGACTGGGTGTGGTAGTTACCCATGAGAAATGGAAAAATGGATTATTTTTTAAAAAAAAATTTATTTTTTTGCAGCTTAATGTTCTGGCAGGAGCAGGTCACAGGTGGCTTCTTTGCCATTCTTTGCATTTGTGGGAAACTGCTGACTTCCACATTTGTTTGATTACAGTTTAATAATGAAAGGTCTGCATTTTGGCACTGACAATAAAAGCCCAGGGATTTTTCTGATGCCCTCTCTTTGGTGACTAACGGGAAGAGAAAGGTGAGGTTGTGTGTTTCGGAGAGGTTTCAATGGGCCTCAGTTTTCCATAGGGAGCAGCTGGTGTGCGAGTCTGGTGACCCAAGGGAAGAGGCTGCTGGAGAGGGGGTCTCTGGGTCATGATGGTTGTACACTCACTTTTTCCAAGTCCTTGGGCAATATCCTCTGAAGAAACTTTATTTTAGGAAAGGGTGCCTGTGCTCAAAGGACGGGGAAGAAAGAATCTGCAGGTAGGAAGCCCAAACTTGCTATGTGGTGAACGTGTCGGTTCTCTTGTTGTAATAGTAGAGTATAGAAGCAGACAACGTTAGTGGTGCAGTGTAAGTTTGGCAGAAGCCTTAGCATATGTTATCACTTAGCTAGTAAGTGTAACCAAGCTTGTGATTGACTGCAAAAAGGGTAAAAATCTCATACCCTTTTACCTTGTTTCAGTCCTAGTAGAGCTCTTGACAAATTATTCTCTTGTTTCTTGGGTCTGAGCTGAAGAACACAAAGCAGCAACTCAAAATCTCCGAGGGTATTTCACTGCAATTACATTTTTCAGAACAACAAATAGGTCTCATATTGTTTGCTGGAAAAAAGGTGGATAAAAATATTAGTGCTTAAGAAATACAGCTTGCTGGTGTTCGTTTCTGTGTTTTAGGAAGAGCCAGAATTGTCCAATGACGGTTTCCTAGAAGAAATTACCAGCTCTGGACTTGGTACAATGAATACTTTGTCTTGCTTGCCCTCTGCTAGCGTGGCTGTGACCAAACCAGAGGTTACACGATGCAGATCTCACAGAGCTTCAGACCAAACGTGAAAAGAAACTCTTGCTTTTTGCACTTAAGCTTCTTACTTGCTGTTACTTACGAATGCCTTGTGTGAAAACCTTTGCTTAAACAGTCCTCTCTGAAATCTGAAAAGGCACTAGCCAAAATAAAGAGCAATGTTTTTGCAGACTTTTGACTTTCAGAACACAACTTTAAAGCTCTATCTTGCTGGGTAGGAAAAAGTTTGGCTTAGATCCCTTCAGTCATTTCACAGATTGCTTTCTCTAAAAACATAATATCTAATCTTTGTACTGCTCTGGATGGACGCCCTTCAGGACTGAAGTAACCTCTGGTTACTTTATTCAGTGACAGGTATTGGTTTGGCAGGGAGATGCTTTGAAATTTTGAGTCCAGCTTTGCATGCAGGCGGTGTCAGGAGTCAGAGTCGCTGGCTATTGCAGGCTCCTGGGGATTCTCAAGTTGTTTTACTACAATGTTTTGAGGTTTTATGTGGATTTTTTTTTCTTCTGCAGGAAGTAAATATTTGTTCTGAAGCTGGATCCTACTAGTTTTTTTTACTTTTAGAGCATTGTGAAATGCATGAAATCATCATATTTTTTATTAATTTTTTGATGTTATATATACTATATAATTTTAGTGCAGCAAATATTTTTCCAGTGTGAGGTTCCTGTTTTATGTACAAGTTTCATTTTTATTTCACGATAGGAGAATTTTGAAAAATAAAAGTGAATTCTTGGATGTAAAAATCTGTCGGTTTGAAAAATCTGTGCGCTTGGAGTTTCGACTTCACAAGGCTGCACGGCGCCGAATGCCTGGGTTGTTCCACTGTTATCTTCTGTGGTGTTGTAGTAATACAAAATTGTATTGATTGATTATAGTTGCCAGATGTGACTACTGTACAGCTGTACTCTTGTTTAAAATTCTGTGTGTAAGCAGATTTTAGTCCATAGCTTCTCATCTCCCTCCTAGCTCTTTTCATGTCCGCCCTCTCCCACCTAGCAGCCTTGCCTGCTCCCTCACGTGATAAATAACACTGTCTTATCAAGGTCAGTCAGAAAGGCCCTTTTTACGTATCTCATAAATTTTAGCCAGGTGCCACCGATGTGAGATTAATGTAATGGCACTACAGCAAGCACTCAGGCTTGTCTTAATTATGCTAAGGTTGCCGGTTCACCGTTTCTCTTCATCTGTCTCTCGCTTTAGGGAACACTAAACACTATGTCATTAGATTGTCTGTTCCACAACATTGGCCCTTTGCATTTACAAAGTCATCAGATGGCTTATGACCTAGCTTTTCTAAGAAATTAAATCAAATAAATAGAGAAAACAAAAAATCAAGCAGTAAAGGAACCTGCCCCGGGGGTGAGGGCAAAAGGGGAGAGCTGAGAGGGCTGTGGAAAGGGATGGGGTAGCTCTTCAGTGCTTTTGTAGGTTATGTGGGAGCGGGGCTTGCAGCAGAACTGTCATTTTTGGGGTGCTCTGCAGGGCATGACTGTCAGGTGCCTCCTCTTAACAGTATAAATGCACATGGCTTCATGTGTGTCACAGGGGCTGCAGTGGAAAGGGCTGCAAGCTTGCGTTTGGGTGCTTTATTATGTTTTGTGTTTTTTTTTTTTCTTTTGGGAGTTAAGAATCTTGTACTGCGGAGTCAGTGTTTGGGGAATCTGTTGACAAGGGGCTCCTGTGAGTTCCCCAAGGCTCAAATCAACCTTGGATGTTTTTTTGTCTGGCTCTAGGAAGGGGAGAGAGGGTAGCAGAGTCCCGCGGCAGCGTGCCAGGGATAGCTTTATGTCCTGCCAAGGTAAAGCTCCTGTTGGGGCAGGGAACCATTCTCTCCTACATCTAGGAGACTATGAGATATATTTCTTGGACATTTGTTTCTTTCCACCTGCAAGCTCAATTTAGCAACCTGGAAAAGGCTGACCTTGATTTTTTAATTTCATTTGTTCTATGCTTTATGGTCACATTGAAAGAGACTTTTGTTTCTTGTTTGAGCATCCTCTCTTGGCTTTCCAGAGAGGAGAGTTTCAAGATAATCAGATAGTACTAATTGAGGCACCTATTTTAATTTCTGTCTACTGGTGAAAATAAATGCCTCCGAAAGGACTGAGCAAGGCTTGTGTCGGAGTAGTTGGGCTTGTCAGCTGTGCCAGGAGTGGGAGAGGCTCAAAATATATCACGAGAAAAAAGAAATCAGATATCAGGTATAGTTTGGTACTAGCTACCTGAAATGTGCTAAGACGGCTCACTCTTACTTTCTCCAGCAGTTACCAGCAATGTGGGAATTACTGCTGTCATTTTATTAACGCACAGATAAACTTCTTAAGTTTTGTTTACCCAATATAGACTTCCTACAGTTGACTGTTGAGGGAACACTTTTTTTTTTTAAACCCTTAAATATCTATTTTTTTTTAATTCAAATGTAGTGTGCATGTAGGCAGCTTAATTCTTTTCAGAACACTTTCAATGATTGCCTTTTTTTTGGGTTCAATCTCCTACCAGCATAATTTCAGTGAAAGCTTCTCTCCACAGTGGAGTTGACTAGTTGTTCCCAGACATGATACTGGAGATGTGATATCTAATAATGATCTGTGCTGTTGCATTATCCCAGCGTTATAGTGAAAATAGCTCCTGTCACCACAGTAGGATGCACATTCATGCCTTCCTCTAAAATATCCATGAGATAAACATGGCTATGACAAATCCAGCCCTAATGGCACGTGTTCAGAACACGGAAGGTCCTACGATATCAGCTTGTCTTAGTGGGAAAAGATTTATTATAAAAAGTGTGAGTTTTTTAAAAAAAATTATTTTAATGGGAAATGAACAAAGCTCCAGCTTTGTTTTGTCTGTCTGCTAGACCAGGAGAAATGCCACTTTCTTGTTTTGTGAGTAACATTAATGTGAAAGCATTTTATGGACGGGTTTAGATGACCATATTCTGGTAAGCATTCCCATAGATCCCTGATCCATTCCCAGATCCCTGTGCCCACCTACCAGAAATTTACACTGAATATATTGTTCTTGTGATAGCTCTTGACTTTACTGCAAGGGCTATTGATAAGCAGGTGAACATCTAAGACCGAAGCAAAAACATTTATTTCATTGCCTGACCTACCCATATTTCTTGTAAGTGAAGGGATGGAAGGGGGCAAGTAGCTGTAAAATGAAAGGAAAATAGTGCAGTGCCTTGTTTTGGTAGAAGCTGAAATGTTTAAAAAAACAAGTGCAAATGTGATGGGGACAGATGTGCTTTAAAACACAATTATTTTTCACTGAAAAAATTCAGTCTTGTGGGGGTTCTGTGTTTACCCAACTAATTTACTGCTTTGATTAAGTGCAGTAATTACATGCTTAAAAGAGAACTGCTTCATTTAAACTAAAATTTTATCTCTGTCAAAAAGCTTGTGAGCAAACTGGGTGGCTCTGGCTCTTTTATTTGCCCACCACCACGTTCCTGGGTTGACCCGGTCTTTCAGAGCACCTTGCCAGTGCAAATGGGAACTTTTCTTCCTGCTACTCAACTCTCCTCCCTCCCTGGTGATAAAGTCAACCCCTCTCTGGTGCCACATCTTTATTTCGAAAGGGAGACGGGGAGAAATTGTCAGTGGAGAAACCATCAGAATGCTTGCTGCAGTCCATGGTGCAGTAATCAGGGAAGAGATGCCATCCAGAGGGACCTT